>NC_056526.1:85173347-85417836 GCF_019175285.1 Sceloporus undulatus | reverse complement strand
ATGGTGGCAGCAGAAAGGGCGCCTTTTGCTGGCTCAGAAAGGAGTGACATTTTGTCATCTCTTTTTGAGCCAGCAAATAGCTAGATTGGGGCGACAGTGTGCGGTTGCCAAGGCCCCAATCCAGCATTCAAAGGGCATGAAAACACCCCTTCAGGACTATCTGTACTGGCCCTTACTTTTGTTATCATTTACATTCCAAGACTTTCACCCAACAGAGGTAGGATGTGTACCTTTAATTGGGAAATGAGTTATATTCCTTGCTTAGATTAAGAAAAATCCATGTAACATTTTAGATAGAGATTGAAATGAGCTAGGCAGGGTTTACAAAAACAGAGTAGGTTTTTATTTTACCCTGTGAGCCTATTATGTTACATTAGTTGTCCCCCACCTTCTCTCAGTTATTGTTCTGCTTTGAAAACTGGCTGCTGCTTAGAAAGTGAGAGTTTCCCTGAAGCTTTCTAGATTAAAACATCAATCATGCACCGAAGTATAAAGTTGTCAAAGATACACACACAAACTGTGAAGTATACAATGGAATATCCTTTGTGTTTTTCTTTCCAGGAAAGCAATATTATGCAGAGAGCGAGCATGGTTTACTGGCTTGAGTATTGGACTAGAACATTGGGAAACCAGGGTTCGAATCCCCACTCAGCCATGGAAACTTATTAGATGACCTTCGGCAAGTCACACTCTCTCATGGGAAGGCAAGAGTAAACCCACCCTAAACAAATTCTGCCAAGATAACGCCATGATGGGGTCACCATAAGTCAGAAATGATATAAAGGCACACAACAACAACAACATTTTTATTTTTGTTTCTGAGATTAAAATTATAGACATTATCATTACAGCTTTCTGGCACTCCATATTGCAATGGACATAAAAGTGCCATGAAATTGGAACACAAGAAACCAGTGAGAATATCTGATTGAAAGTGAAAGACAGACACTTTCAGCTTTGCCCTATAAACATGAACAGCAGTCTCAGTTTTCAGTTCTGTACCCATTTAACTGTGACTGAGTCCCATTAAACTCAATTAGAAACTTGTGGAGAACTGCAGCAGTGCATGTCTGATATGTTCCTCATTGCAAACTCTTGGCATATTGGCCTTTCTGGTAAAAGATGTGACAAATTTATTTGAAATTATTAGACTTATTTAATTTTAATCAGGCAGATTTAATTTCAGCTCTCTTATATTTGTGATATAATGATATATACATAGGAAAGGTTCTGAAAGATCTAAGATTCATGCAAAACAAGTAATGTAAAACAAGTCACTTGAAACAAATCTAGTATATGCATCCTTATATTACATTATTATCCTATCGTAGAAAAGAACGGCTAAACTTTTTCATACCAAGACTTATTAATAACCCTTTCTGTAATTGACATCCTCATGCATTTTAATGCATAGTTCACACTTTAAATATCCTCACATATATAAGTGCAGATGATAAATTGGAGAATTAGCTAAGTATATATGCAATCAGGCAAATTGGTAGAAGAGTGTCTGTAGTGCGTCTGCAGAACAGTGATAATAAAGTAGACTGTTAAGTCACTACAGTATTCCCAGAACATGAACACAAATTTTATGCCTCAATGGTGTTAGAATGAAGATACATGAAAAGGTCATTTTCTAAACTTGCCTGGCCCTGAGTCTCCAGTTTTCATGGATCATCTCCAGGGTACAAATTCCCAGTTTTGATGGGCTCATCTCCAGGCAGGAGGAAAGGCCTGTGTTCAGATCTCCAACGCAGGTAGTAGAGCAGCAGCTTGCAGGGCTTAAATGATATTCAATTGTTCCTGAAACTTCCAAATACTCTCTAGAAGGGATCTGTATATTTACATAGCTTCTTTCTTGTCTCTCAGTCATTGTGCTGCCAGGGCTCACCCTCTAATCTGATCTTCATCCACTTTCTGACTAGAAGAAAGTGGCCAAGATTAAGTGTTTCTTTTCCCATCTCCCTAAACAAGTGAGAAGGAAGAATCCTCTCATTTCTCCTTGATAAAACAGCCTTTTTCAGACTTCTGTCCAAATAGGAAAACATATTTTCTCTTTCAACCAATGTACTTGTTTGTATGTCAGACAGTCAGCTACTGTGGTGGGTATTTAAGGCATAAAACATCATCAGGAGCTATCCCTAAGTCTCAGGTTTTGGCCTGGAAATTTCAGGGTCTGGCAACCTTACTGCCTATATGGTTTAAAACAGGTGGAGTACCTTGTACACACTATTATTGTCTTTAGTGTATCACACTAAGAGAACAATATGCACTACACATTTTGAGGACATAGGTGGGGAGGCTCATCTGTGAGATTATCATCTATCTGCTTTATAGCTTGCCTATAAAGTTAGGTATTTATAGGCAAGCTAAACATCAAACTTGCAAAGCTGGCATTGTTTAGCCTGCATTAATAGATATCAGGAGAAAATCTGTAAAAGATAACATTGTACACTGTTAGGCAACCTAAGAATATTAGCTTCATGATCCATCTTAATTACATTCACCTCTGTGGGCTTTTTCATTTCTTGTGTTGAAATAGGGAAATTTTAATAGAGGGATATCATGGCAATCTAAAATGTTAAGATTGTTATATAATTGATTTTTGTGAAAGTTTTATTTACATTAATCTATTAGTTTTATATGGATATGTCTCCTTGTTAAATATTGGCTTTGTGACATACAGATTAAACAAGTCTGAAAGTCTGGACTAAAACTGTTTTATACAGTCTAGTATGGATCGACCCAGCCACTGCCATCTTTATTTCTCCACAATACCTCTGGCCTTGACATAATGTGGGGCCATAATTGGTGGCAAATTCCATGACAATCGGAAAAATAAAGATTGTGGTGGCTAATTCTCTTATCCATGATGGGCTGTTTTTTAAAAAGTGATTGAAAAATAAAGAACAGCTTATTTTTTTTAAAAAAAGTATTTGACTTATTGCTGCATCCCCGACTACTGTGAGGGTTGCCAGGTGTCACTGATTATAAGTGTTGTCCCTTTTTTGAGGGTAGGAAATAGTTTCTTTTCATATAGACTGGACAAGTTGCCAAAAATCCTCTACTTGGTGATGTTGACCCTTCATAAAAACAGAAATGCATTCATCATGCAATTTATGAACATGGACAATATGTTAATTTTATAGAGAAATGCATAACTGAAATTAATACTTTCACTTGGTTCTTAGGCAGAACATAAACTCATTAGTATCTACTTCCCGATTGTCAACTTTGCATGGCAGAAATTTCAACTGTCCCTTATTGCTATTTTGCAAACCTAGCAACAATAGCTTCTGCCCAGTCAATATATGATGAGAAGACACAAATCAGTCATAAGGGGGCCTGGTAAGATTCTGCCAGGGGTCTTTCCTTGCCTAAATCCACTCAAACTTTAGTAGACTGACCCTTTTATAAAGCACACTACCTGAATTCAGCTGAATTAAACCCAGTGTTTCAACCCTTGATTCAGTTGGTTTACTCTAGTTGGGTCAAGCCAAAGGAGTTTCAGCTAGACTTTGTAACATCAGTGAAGGTGTGACTGGGAATACTGAGGTGAAACAGATAGGCCAAACAAAGTAGTTTCCTCCCACTTTGAAGGCAGGGTGTTTAGATGATGCACACCTCCAAAGTGGGTAGAAACCAGATTGAAGCCACAGGGATAAAAAAAAAACAAGACAAAAAGAATCCACAATAGTGTGACTCAAGGTGGAAATTGCACACCTTCAACTCTTGATGTGAGAGTGGTTCTGAAGGAGTGATCCATCCACCCTAACCCTAAAGCTGCATATAAATGCACCAGTGCAAGTGTGCATTAAAAAAGGATGGAGCTGGCGTACTCAAGGAGGCGGGGTGGCAATGCAGAAAAGTGAAAGTGTGATACCTCCAATGGATATAAGTACAACATACATAACCAGACAGTCCAAGAGGGGGAATGGGGTGAAGGAAGGTGAAGAGGACATGTGGAGGGGGGGCATAATTGTGCTTTACCAGTATTTTACTGGGTACACCAATGCTCTGATGCCCTGTACCTTTAGAGGATCACAGGTGCAACTATATGGTGGATCAAAGGGGTGACTACCCAATAGGATGGCATCTAGGCAGCAAACAGTTGCTGTTAGTGTGTTTGTACAATGGGGGGAGTGACCAAAAACATTGCCCAGCAGCACAACTTGATGCCATGCTGGGTACATTCAGGCCATCTTGGGAGCATTCCATGAGGACAGCTGGGTCTCAACCCACTTCCAGAAAATGCAGGTTCCCTCCACTTTTTCCTGCCCATCTGTTTCGGGCCATTCATTCTTATTGACATGATTATTGTGGGTTGCAATGGCAACTTTGTAATGTCCACATTTCTCTGGCAAAAACAAAAAGGTCGAAGAGCAATGTACAAAAAAGAAAATATTTAAACCTATTTAATCTGTCTTCATTCAGATAAAATATAAAATGGACTACCTTTTGCTTACATTTTAAAGTGTTTTTTAATGTTTCATATGAAGTAGGGCATATCATTTTTAAAGAAGTCTAAACAAACAATAAGAGTATCATCAAAACATCCTATTTGCCACAAACGGCATGGAAACCCTTTAAAAAAAGATGGGAAATTTTATTCTCTTTTCCAGGAAATATATTTCAAATGGAGAGGAAAATGGAAGCAACAATAACTAAACTTTTCCCTGTACTCTTCATCTTGGTAGAGAGAGTTACTCATCATGACAAAATATTTTTGTTGGTTATAGGAGCTGACAATATATCCAAAAGCATTTTCAGATGAGATTATGAAAATATCAGCACTAGAGAAAGTACTATGGATGAGTAGAGGTTTTGATTGCTGGCTGGCAAGAAGGCCCCAGAGGAATTATGCTAATAGAAAATGTCAACTCTGCAATTGATGGCTGTATTAAAGATGTGGCAATCCATTTCCCATAAACACTGCAAGCTTTGCAGAAAGTTGCACAGGTCGTTATTCTCATTTTTAAAAAAGTGATAAATTTAATTGGTGGAGGGGCTAGACATACCATAGAATTTTCACCATGTGATGGAAAGAATGCAAATAAAAAATTAGAAATCATTGTTTATAAGGATCTGATGGTGAATTCTATCATATGTACCGTGGGCCCATAGGAATGCATTTTCACACTTCTACACTGCCCATGATTTCTTAGAAGCAGATCCAGTGGGGTGCCATGATTATTGCTTTATAGGATTGTAACCTCTAGTGACATATACTGGACTGATTCTTAACTGAATGAGTACATTACAGTGTATGAGTGCTGGATTCTTGCTCCAGATACTGCTAACATTTGACTACATAATCTATCCATGAACTACCATTCTTGTTCTTGTTCATTGCCTTCCAGCTGATTTTGACCCATGGCAATCCTATGTATGAGAGACCTCCAAGTCACCCTTTCCTCAACTGCCCTGCTCAGCTCCTGCAGACTCACGGCCATGGGTTTTCTGATTGAGTCTATCCATCTGGAATATAGTCTTCCGATTGCCCTCCACTTTATTATAGCCTTGTCTAGTGAGTCCTTTCCTCACATGTTATGGCCAATATACAACAACCTCAGTGTAGTCATCTTTGCTTCCAGGGAGAGTTTGGCTCTGATCTGCTCTAGGACCCATCCATTGGTCTTTTTAACAGTCCACTGTATTCTCAGAACTCTTCTCTATCACCACATCTCAAATGAGTTGATTTTTTTCTATCATCTTTCTTCACCATCCAGCTTTCAAAACTATACTTAGAAATGGGCATCCTAACTTTAGTATTCAATGATATATCTTTATACTTCAGGATCCTTTCTAGTTCTTTCATAGCTGCCCTTCCAAGTTCTAGTCTTCTGATTTCTCGACTGCAGTTTCCGCTCTAATTGATGTTTGAGCCCAAGTATGGAGAACCTTGGACTATTTCAGTTTCTATGTCATCTACTTTAAAATTATGTAGATCCTCTGTGGTCATAATTTTTGTTTTCTTGATATTCAGCTGTAAATCTGCCTTTGCTCTTTCTGCCTTGACCTTCTTTAATAATCTTTCCATATCACTGATTTTTTCTGCTAGTATCATGGTGTCATCTGCATACCTTAGATTGTTGATATTCCTTCTTCAAATTTCCATGCCTATCTCCTCTGACTCCAACCCCAGGAATACTGCTCTTCAGTAGCTTACCATTATGTTATCTGGGATCTGATGTGGTCAGTTCATACCTGCAGGGCTCATTCCAGACAAGAGCCCTCATTTCAGGACATGTTGCCTACAGTTCACTCTCCAGTGCTGGAAGAGGTTTCAAATAATTTAATTTACCTTTTAAATTGCATGGAGAGAGAGAGTTTTTAAATATATATACACAGTATGTCATATACTATTTCAGTTATTTGTTCTATGCATTTTCAATAACTATAGTCTCATTTCATGTTACATTCCCATTTGTCAATATTCTTTAATACTATTTGGTTAATTTCCTTTTACACATAGATTTCATATTATGAATGTTTATAAAATAGGTGTATTAGGCCATAATTTAAACCAATGCAGATTCTCTTCACAAAGACTTGGATTATAGCTGTAGTACAAACTTAAGTCAGTCTTCTACCAGTTTGATCCCTATGGAACTTCCAGAGCGTGCTGGGATTGGATTTTGCTGAAGTCACTTAGAATTCTGGCTGCTGCTGCAGTGCAAAAATAAAGCAATTTAAGAACATTTTAACTTGCATGGCTCAGTGCTATGGTATTCTGGGGGTTGTAGTTTTGTGATTATTTCTACAATGTGGCAGCAGCCTTAGTCTGAAAACACAACCGCCCACATAGAAATATAGTTTCCCATTTTCCCAGCAAATGGGAAGATTAGATTTATATTATGTTAAAGGCCAAGCTAGCTATGATGCCAAACTTATCATTTGAAAGCACATTCGAAGTTTGATGCTGGTTTTTCATAGCAAATTGAGGGTGCAGTTTTAGCCAGGTTTATAGTGTACAGATGGGAAGCCTAACAATTCTACTGTGATCCAGATGTGCCCCTCTGTTGTTAAGCCCAGGTAGGAAGCTATTCGTGCCAGTGAAAGATCTTTCATTCTCCTAAGGTTAATAGCTGCACCAGGGGAGGAATTTTCTTCATGATTCTAGGTAGAGAGGAATGAGCTAAACTTCCTTTTCACATATTGCGAACCTGATTAAATCCCCCATCTCCCCATGCATCAGTTACTAATTCTGATATGCTTCAACACACCACATTTATCATAAAATAATGGTTGGTCTTAAGTCTAAAGTATAATTACAGTATTGGTCAAATTGAAAATCAAGACCAGTTGCAGTCTTTCTTCTACAAGAAATTAGTTATGGCACCGCTGCAGGATTTTCCAGGGGATATAAGACTTATCCAAATAGAAATTCAGGATTGTTATATAGGGCTCAGAAGTTTGAGATTGTGTAAGTGTATATAAATCTAGGCCTATATTTGCAACGGTGCCTTATTTCCTATTATTCAAGATGCTCAAAGCTCCACCCTGTTCCTGGTCTTCGTCTGTACTATCACAGATCTTATGCCCAAATGCATATTGGCAAACGTTATGTTTACTGTAATAAGTCTCAAGTTGCCTTTCTATTGTCCAGGCATCATTCTTTCCCCATAGTCAGTCAATATCCTTCTTATAAATATATAGTCAGGCCTGCTGTTAGCAGCTAAATGTCAGTGTCTATGTTCCACACTATGTTTCTTTGTCTAAAAGATAAGAGAGGATCCTGAATCTTTGGGTACTATCTTTGGATTTAGTGACCAGACAAGTAATAAAACTGTTGGTTTGTTACAACACTTAGGGAAAGTACATCAAGCTAGAAGCTACGAGATATATATATATATATATCTTACTGAAATCTTGTGTTTGCTAAGTAAAAGAATAAACCTAACTTTCTGGTTAAGCCAACCTGTGTTTTGTGCTATGGTGAGTTTCTAGCAAGCCTGTTGGCAATGTGTTAGTGCATTGGGTTAAATTAACCAAAAAATTTTAAAATAAGCTTATGAAATGAAGAGTTGAGAGGTTAGACATTAGAAACTGGCAAGTTGCCCCCTAAGTTAGATCTGTTCACTGAAGCACCCAGCGTTGAAAGCAAATGCGTTCTCAACAGCTATTTTAGTGTATTGAATTTTACAGAATGTTAGTGTATTGTATAGAGGGATGCTAGGCTTGTCTACTCTGAGTTCAGTGGGACATTTTGCCAAGGCTTACACCCTTATGGTAGATTTATGCCCCTAGTATACGAGTAATAAAGCTACCTCTATACCTTAGTTATTTGCACACTTCCTTGAGGGTATTATAGTCATGAGGATGTAATTCTGTTTAGAAAAGCACAGAACACACTGCATATCTTCTGTCTACCTGTTTATCTGCATTAAAAACATACTTTAAAAACAGATTAAGGACAATTTTGTTCCAGTTATCCATTGACCCAGGGATGCTAGATAACAAAAGAGAAAGCACTTCTAAGACGCTTCCAGAAACATCCCATTTGTCCTAATAAAAATCAACTGGTTATGTGTATTTCTTCTCAGACAACAGTATTTCACCTTGTATTTAAATAGACTATTCGAGAAAGAGCCTGTAAGAGCCAGAAAATGTTCCAGTAAAAAGGCTACACTTTTAAATCTTGGCCTCATCCAAGTGTGACCAATGACATGTGTGCATCTATAAAACACATCCTCTGCTTGAGATAGATGTAGCATCACAGGTTCCTTTCAGTTGAAGTACTTAACCAATCCTGACAACTGCCATTCAAAGAATAAATATGGTCAGTTTTAAAATAAATAAATAATGATTACCAAAACTGTATACAGTAATATCAACAACCAGCAATTGTGATGGTATTGAATTAACTGACTATCTTTTTTTTACAAATAATATTTCTGGAAACATTTAAAAAAGTCATATTAACCCAAAAATCAGACATATAAGTATGAAAGTAAAATTTACTTGCTGAAAGTTACACAATTGTAAGTTTGATATTTCATGCCAATGCAGGGAAAGCACTATTGCATATTGAAATGTCTGGATAAATTTATTTCATTTTTAATTCCACATTTTCCTATTCAGAGCAAGTGCCGCCCAGGACTGGTTTTCGAATGGATTCCTCTGGCAAGTATTCTTCAGCCTTCATTGTGCAGTAACATAACTCTCCTCCATTTTATGTTTCAGTGACTGTGCCTCCTCTAATCATGGTTCAGGGACGTAGTCAATCATGAGTGTCCAGTCACCATGCTGCATAATATAGCTTTTTTAGTTTTTATAGTTAACAAAGCTACTCTGAAACATTTTGCTGCCTAAGATGAAGCCCATTCACTTTACTAAGTTAAGATGCATATGACTCAAAAGCAGTCCACTTGCTTTGGGACAGAAAATCCCACAGTCACCTCTCTGCATGTTTGGCAGTAAAAGTGCAATTATAATAGTTTTTAGAAAAAGCTAACAAGTGCTTCCCCTTTCATGACAGCCTAAGGCATCCACCTCACTCTACCTAATTCTAGGGCAACCCTGGTAATTTACTAAAAAGAAAGTTTTTATCTAATATATATATATATGTGTGTGTTGTAAAATGAAAAAAGAGCTTAACTTTCAAAGACAATGGAGCAAAACACACCACCTCTTTGCACCACCATCTGGATGGCTTCAGAGTGTGGCATTTTGATGCCACATGCTCTGAAGCTACCCAGATGCTGGCTTCATACCATCCAGTTGCTCACATGTGGGCTGGTTTCTGGGCCCTGGCAGTGTGATGTTTAGACACAGCATGCTGCAGGAGTTCTGTAAAGCCTCAGTGGGGCAAGGAAAGCTGGCTTTTTGACAGCGTAAAAGGGGGCGGCAGTTTGCTGCTTCTTTTTGTACTGGCAAAAAGGCAGATTGGGGTGGCAACATGCGATTGTCGCAGCCCCAATCTGGCTTTCTCAGGGGTGGCTTCAAGTAGCCCATTCAGGGCGTCTGTTCCACTCCAGTCTGTGTGAAAACACTGGATCATGCTCATTCTCATTAGGCTAGTAGCCTTAATAATATCTGTGAGAGAACATATTCATTAAGAAGCAAAACATGTGGACTTTCCTGAAGCTCTGATCTCTGAACTTCATATCTTGTGAAAGAAGCCTATTACAAATCTCATCCTTTTGAAATGCCACTTACTCCTTTATTTTAAAAGAACCTATTTCAATAGTTATCCTTTGTGGCCTTAACCCTATGTCATTAACATTAAGTACTGTATTCTGGATATTTTTAATTGTGTTCATTTTTTCCCAATAAAAAAGGATGATGACAATATGTTGTTATGGCACACAATGAAATAAACAAAAGCTGTGTCCCTTGTTCTTATGGCAGGGCTCTTGATACATATGAAACCTGCTGCTCCATACTGGGAAAAGCAGCATTTATTAAATCAGGGATGTAGCCAGGATTTTAGGAAGGGGGGGGTCCAGACTAAGTGCCACCATTATAATGGGGCTTGGGTGCGGCGGCACAGCTGCACACACCATTCTTTTTTCTAATGGAGGGGGGGGGGTCTGGACCCTTGGCTATGTCCCTGATTAAACTACTACCTCTTATAGAGCTATTGTTGTGCATATGGCCCCTGCCCAAATATAACCCAGACACTAAAGGTTGTCCTTAAACTTTCTTCTGGAAGATCCACATGATTAAAATGATTATTATTTAAATGATTAAAATGAGGAAAAGTGTGCTGCCACTTGCACAATTGTAAAAGCCAAACTCTGTACTGTTATCCTCCCTTAATTTTACATTGGATTTAGGCCAATGGCATTTAAATTATTTGTGACAGTTGTCAGTCCCATTGATTGCAGTGGGTCATCTTTCAGCAGGATTAAGTCTAGATCCAATCCATCAGATTGGATCCAAAGATTCACTTTTTCTGACTGAAGGAAATCTCTCCAGGAGGAGTCTTTGTCCAATGGAGGAAGGGCTTTCTGTTGGAGGAGCAGAAACTTTAGATTCACTACACTGTTTTCCACATGTATTTGAAAGGGTGGAATATACCTTTTCCATCTTTAAGTTTTATCTCTCAGACAAAGAGGCATTTGTCTGTCTGTCTCAAACCATTTCTTATCATTGGTAGTGTCTTACCAGTGCACTGTACAGTATAAAAATTAGCACAATGTTTTCCTGGAGGAGTCATTTTTGTAGACTTCCAAAATTTGTAGTTTTCAGGCAAACTGAATGAACACAGATATCAGTCCTAAAAAGCAGACAGTATTCTAGTAGAGTAATATATAATGTTGTATTTATAGATTCATTCTGTGTGAAAAGTTAATCCTCTGAAACATTGCTTTAGCCCAGTTTTGAGGCTTCAACACAGATTTCTACATTTATCAATGAGAAATTATTCAGATGTGCCTCATGAAATATTCCACTTGAAAAATGGTAGTGTTTTCATACTGAAGGACTATCTCAGATCTTGCTATTATTTATTGACAATATCTCCAAATAAAGTCCATTCCTTGAAATATTTTATCCGTGAGTGTATTCTTAACTCAAATTTAAGTTTCACATTTCAGATCAACAAATGAGTGTTAATAGCATTGTCATAGGTATTGTTGAAATTTTGCAGGGTTGAAATGTATCAGTAAATTCTTTTTATTAAAAAAATCTTGTTATTCAGTGCAAGGCTGCTATTCTCTGGAGGAGAGGTGTTCAAATGCTTATCTTTTTGCCATATAATGAAAAATATTTTACTTACAACAATGGCTCCCTTATATTTTTTGAGCTCAGGACCGCTTTCAAAAATGTTGAGTTTAGGGTGCCACAACTGACAGTAACTGATATCCAAACACTGAGAAAATGTCCAGCTTTTCAGCATTCTGTTATCCCTTCTCTCTTATATGCAAATATTTTTCACCTACTAATTATTAGTTTATCACACACATTTCATTGTGGCATTCCCCTGGAAATGGAATGTTTTAAGCTATCAAACTTCTCCTCCCCCCAAAAAATAGTCCTATTAAAAATTGCCCTCTTTGCCTTCCCACAAATCATTGGGCAGGATCAAGTCCTGAATAGCTGCTGGTGGAACAGTGGAAGCAGGAAAAAATAAGAGAAGGCAATCTCTTTCCACTCTAGTTTTCCATGCAGGGGAACTCCAGAATGCAAGGTAGTTAAAGCGTGGTACAAACCACCCAAAAAGGGCTGTCTGTCCATGCCTTGTTTTGCTCCACGAGGAAGCCGCAGCGGACAAACCACGCAGCTCCCTCGTGGAGCAAAAAGAACCCACAAAAAGCAGTTCTTTTTGTGGCCCCATAATGATGCTGCAGTGCTCCAATGGCACACTTACGACATCATTATGGTGCTGCGACATACAGACGCTAGGCGTCCATCACGTCAAAATGGCAGCGCCCATCTGTACAGAGCGCCGCCATTTTGATGCCCTTGTCATGTGCTAGGGGCGGTGTGCCCTCGGCCAACCCCTAGCATGTGACGAGGGTGCACTATAGGCCCGTCTGGATCGGGCCATAAGCTGCAGGAGAAATAGAAGAGAAAAGGTTAGGAATATCTGTCACTCCAGGGCCCTTTTCATACTACATAATTCTAGCACTACAATATGATTGCCATCTTTCAATTCTATGGAATGTTGGAATTTGCAGTTTGGGGAGTAGTGTTTAGTATTCTCTTACAGGGAGCTCTTGTTCTCACCAGACTACAAACCCAAGGTTCCCATAGTATGTTACAGTGGCAGTTAAAATGGAATGCAGTGCTATAGTTATGTAGTGTGAATGGAGTCTGTGCCTGCAACACCAGTGTTGTGTTGTATTCATGACAGGGTGCTGAAAGGTATTTCAACGTTCAAAATTGTTTGCTACTTTGGAGATTGCCAAGGAAAATCATCTTGATCTTTGAATTCATTATATTTTCAAACTATGATTATAGTTGTTCATATTAGGTGTAATCTGCTTTCAGACCTGTCATATGAACAGAATTAATCAATTTTGTTTTGTGGCAGGAATGGATTAGTTGGCCCTCGAAATCACTTGGAGTTCCCAGAAGCCTCAGAGTAAGGGATTATAGGAGTTAACAGTCCAAATGAATTGGAAAACTAAATATCCCCTATGGTTGTTTTATGGCACAAGGGAATATAGCATGTTTCATAGGAACATAGACCACTATAGCCCTGCTTCATGTTAGATTCTTGTGACAGATTGATAGAATTATGTATATGATAGCTCTGCAAAATTTGAAGAAAAAAAAATCCAATGACAACACAGCCTTCATGTGCCAAATGTGTTGATTTGGCATTGAATGCCCTCCTTTTAAAAACCAGCTTAAAATGGCAGGCTATTACTTATATAACATCTTCTTTCACTGAAAAGCATTTAAAATCGTTCCAATGAATGAGCACATATGGAAAGCTACATTTTGGAGTTTTTCAGGGAATCTTTGCAGTTCAAAAATCTTAAAGTCCCACTTGTAAATCTTTCTTGAAAATCTATATGGATTTTCTATTTGCACAGATTCCATCAGTACTCAGTCCTAATATATTTACAACAGTATCATATAGAAATTGATTAGAACCTAAACAGCTTGAGGCCCTTCAAGTCTTTGGTGGGCTATAACTCCTTGGCCCATTAGCCAGTGGCCATGCCAGCTGGGACTGATAAGACTTCTGAAGGGGTCACATAAGACTTTTACTAGTACAAATGTTAAAAAGAATCTGTCTGGAACACATTTTCTGACTCGAAAGGGTATGAACATCCTAACAATGAGATCTGAAGGCACTACACACTACACAAATGAGATCTGCATTTCTGAATGCAGATGTACAGACAGACAGATACCCCCCTTCTTGAATGTAGAAAGTGTATCAAAACAGATTTAGCATAACTTTTTTCCCTGGTATGCTTGTATTCTGCATATAGGGACGTGTGTGTGTGTGTGTTTTTGTGGCTACATTCATAATATGCAGGTCTCCTGTCTGAGGCCTGATGTGGTAAAGGAAATCCATTCTTTATTCCTGGATGCATTTGTTTATTTTATTTTAATTTAATATTTATTTATCACCTCTCAGTACACCAGTGTCTAAAGCAATGTTTAAATTATTAACTATAGAAAACAAACAAAAAAACCCAAGCTTCATTTATATACCGCTTCATACTGCCTAAGCGGTTTACAACTGTAAGCTAATTTGTCCCCAACAATCTGGGTACTCATTTTAGCAACTTTGGAATGGTGCAAGCCTGAGTCAAGCTTGAGCCCTTTTACTGGTCTTGAACTCGCAACCATGTGGTTTTGAGCGAGTGGCTGCAGTACAGGCATTTAACCACTGCGCCACCAGGTAAACACTTGTTAACACATTAAACGATTTCTTTAATAATATTAGACGTTTAAGATTGAAAGGAACATCTGCAGTACAAAAACCTTGAATACTATTCAAGAGTAAGAATCTGGCATGATGCTCATTCTAGGAATGTAAATACTAAGAAAATACTTAAAGTAGTCTCTATAGAAATCTGTTAATGTAGAAGTCCATTTCACCAGCATCTCATAATCTACAGAATGAATGTCAAACAGCACCTGAGAAATATTTTGTGTTGTGAGTCCTCAAGATGTATCTGTTTACATCCTTCATTATCTGTAAAACTGTTCACACCTTAAAGCCCCTTAGATTCATTGGAGGCAAATTTATGATAGCTGGGATCAAAAAGCAGTAATTCTGTGCATTTCAGTCAACATCTTCTGCAATATGGAAAGCTGGATGCAATGATGATGCGCATGCATCCATCCCTCCACCCACTGAAAGTTGTATTTGCTGAACTAAGTTCAGTTCCACTACTGGAACAAGGTGAAGTGAAAATGCCTAGTGCATATAGGCAACAGGCTGTCTGAAGATAAAGAGGATGAGGGTAGTGTCAGCATCCCTCACATATAAGCCTCTTTTGGTGTTAAAATGTTAAAATTCAACACAGAGATATACACTCAGTGTGTAAATTAGAGAAAATCCAGATTTAAACAAACAAACTTGTCACCCACAATCCATTTGTCCCTTTTAAATATGGCAGCGAACAGGAAATCTTGTTAGCCATCCTATACCAAACAGGTATTTTACACACCAGATTTTTCAGTGGGTTATAGAGAATCTGATGATTTGTTATGTAGTCCATTTTATAGATTCTCCTTGATAAATTGGTGCTGTTGCAGACCAGCATTTCTCAAGATGGAAGTGTTGGCAGTGAGAACAGGAAAAAATGGCCCACTCTGCCATATATTAGCAGAGTTGCTGTCATATCCAGATGTCATGCATTTTCATTCACAGAGCTTAAAAATTTGCTGCAGCCTTCAGGTCCTCCAAAACTAGCTTAGCTTTAAAGAATGTATATGTTATTTTTAATCCGTCTGAAAAAATGAATGTGATTGTGCAAAACTAGGGGTGCATCTACACTGTAGAAATAATGCAGTTTGGCACCACTTTAAGTGACATGGCTCCATCCTGCAGAATCCTGGGATTTGTAGTTTTGTGGGGCACCAACACTCTTTGGCAGAGAAGGTTTAAGACCTTGGAAAACTACAAATTGCAGGTTTCCATAGGCTGGCAGTACAGCACTTAAAGTTATCTTTAGAATGTAGATACAACCAAGGCTAGATAGGTCTTTGGTCTGATCCAGCAAGGTTATTCTTATAAGTACCTTTAATACTGCACAATTATAGCACTATAATTCCACTTTAACTGCCATGGCACATCTTTCCTGGGGAAAATGTTAAATGCTCTTTACCTAAACGCTTCTCCATGATTCCACAGGATGAAACCATGACAATTAAGATGGAATCATAGTGCTATAAATGTGAAGTATGAAAGGGCCCATGCTCGTATCGCATCCATTATGGGAAGTGGGACAAAGGAAAAGCAGCTACTAAATGATGTTAGAGTGTTTATTGCCATCATTTCTGTGAGGAATGTCACAAAGTGTATACCCTTTGGGAGTTAGTGTCCTTAAAATCTGTGGTACTGCTAGGTACTTTTCACATTATATTTTTCTTACATCACCTTCCCAATTAAAGCCTACACTCATAATAGGAAAAAGTTCACATAGCATGCCCCAGACATTTCAATAAAACCATATTTTCCTAAATAGCGAGTCTTTACCAACACACATGTTCCTATTTAGAACAGAGATTGAAAAGTTACTTTTAAGAAAAATAAATATAATGACATGCTGAACTTAGATATAATTGAGCAGTACTGAAACCCAGAGAATCATCCTGGCATTGCTCATTTATGATTGGAGTCAGCCTATCTTTATAGTCATTCTTCTTAAAGGTAACTTTGCAAGAGATTTTTCAGCCAGTTTCTACTTTGGTTTTAGTCACATTCCCATGTTCCTCAACAGAGATATGTATATGTCCTTCCATCCACGTTTCTTGCCTCTCTGTGTTCAGCACACATTGTCTCTTTGATGCTTGGCTCTAGTGAGAATGTCATGTATCATTGAACTAAACATCAGTAAGCGAGGTCTCTTAAGGATCCCTCCCCAAAACACTGCAATTCAATGAGGTTTTACTTTAAACCAGGTCCGGATTACAAGGAGTTGGATGTTCATCTTCGGAGAATGGAATCTGGATTTGGCTTCAGAATCCTCGGAGGAGATGAACCTGGACAGCCCGTGAGTTGCTTCCTCTTGAGTTTCCACTTTATAACTTTGGTTTCTTCGTTATCTGTCAGATAAAATATCACTTTGTATAACAGTCATATTGGAATGGCACGTTTTCTTGTTCAGACATTGAAAAAGACAGGTCTCTCAAGCTATCAGCATCTCCATCTATAAGCTGTCACTGTGAATCAGTCTGTGCTAAGCTAGTAAGGATATATTCTCCAGCCTTTAACATCCTGCATTCTTTTTGCTTGACATCTTTCAGTTATTAACTTACAGGACATGGCTGGCTTCTGCCAATGGTCAAGGGCTTGTTTTAACAACAGGACCAACAAAAATAACATTTAAACTCTGTGGAAGCAAATGAATGCTATGATTCAGTTTGCAATACTAAGAAATCCCTTGCTTGACAAATACAGTAATTTTAAGGTGTGACACTGTCTGCTGTGCATATTGCTCTTTCATGAAAATATTCACCATGTCCTGCAATAATGTAAATTGAATTCTGGAACACATTGCATAATGACTTGCATTAGTCATACACCAAAAGAAGATTGTATTGTGTCAGTATGGTGACATTATATTTCCAGTTCTCTTGAACCTGTGACGGCTTTAAGGACTTATGAGTTACAACAGTGCATCAGACATATCAAACAGAAGGATTATTTGTTTTATTTTGCAATGCCATGATTTGCATGGCTTGCTAGTCATTTGGAATCCAAGGCATTTAAAAAAGTAATATTTCAGAAGTTACCAAACATGGCGGGGTGTTAAACAAAAGTCTCTGGAGCTTTCTGTTTTGACCTTATAACCTCTCCTGCCCCTTTCCTTTAAGATGGCATACACAAACATCTCAGTATGGGTACTTTGTACAACTGACTGTGAAGGGAAGAAATCCTTATAGAATGCTATTAACATATCACATTCAACATGTGGCTGCCCACAAATGTGTCAAGCAGACATTTAATTCAACATATGTAATCTTGAACAACTTATTCACCCTCTCACCATTTTGAATGTACATGCCATACATTAGTGATAGCTGCTTGGAGTAAGGGCAGGCAAACATGCATCATTGCACCACTACTCATTTATGGACAGATTCACATGTCATTATAGTAATGCTTCTTTAAGATAATTTTCCAAACTCTGTCCCCTCCCCAAACTTCATCACAACTCTTCTTGAAATCTGCCAGTGCATTCATTATCCATTCACCAGCAGTTTGATTCAGTACAAGCATAATGATCTTAGTCTGAAAAACCATGATTTATGTAAGGAGGAGTCTGGTACCTTCCTGTTCCATCATTGCCAACAATTCTGAGTTGGTGACTTAGAGCCTGAACAGACAGGACAAAATAAAGCTGCTTCTGGTCACTTTGGAGGTATGCTGTTTAAATGACACATGCATCTTAAGAGGCCAGAAGCTGTGCCAAAGCTGTGCTCTAGTCCTTAGGACTGGAGCGTGGCTTTGGCACAGCTTCTGGCCTCTTAGGACACATGCATCATTTAAACAGCATACCTCCAAAGTGACCAGAAGCAGCTTTATTTTGGCCTGTCTGTTCGGACTTTAAGTCACCAACTCACAATTGCTGGCAATGATGAAACAGGAAGACATATATATTCAGTGTTATTTGGAGAGGAAGCCATAACATCAAAGATCAAAAATTCCAGATGAAGAATGCCTATATTATTTGGGAACACAAAGTTTTGTGTTGATGCAACAAGCAAAAAGAAAATATGCTAAATGAAAGATGGGAACTGGTTTGGACATAAGGTTACTTTGTCCTACTAGCTACTTAACTTTCCTACCTGTAAGATCTGAGACATGCAAAAGTACTCTCTCACACAGCAACAAAAAGTAAAAGGGAAAAGGTTTTTTTTTCTTTAAAAAAATTATTTGTGGTTTTGTTTTCCAAAAGCAACACTGAACTCTTCAGATGAGACAATAAATACGTATGTGGAATCTTGATCTTCAGTTGATGACTGATTCCTCAGGAAAATATAATTCATATGATTTGTATTCCTTTATTATATAATTTTACTATCTCCTGTTTTTTTCTAAGGTGGAAAGAGAGGGCTTACCCTACCCTATCTTCTTCAAACTCAAAATGAAGTGAGCTCCCCTTTTTCCCCAAACTGAATGTAGACTTTTTATAAACACTCCCAAGTCCCAAATCCCTTCATTTGAGCAGTAGAGGACACTGGTCCTGTCATATTCCCCCTATGCTTGAATTACTGCTGAGGTCCAGGATCCTTCCATTGTCCCTCTCCCTAAACACTGCATGGAGATCCAGACCACAGCCTTTTGAAGATTTTTGAAGAGGTACATGTGTGGCCAACGTAAGTCTGAGGGTTGTGGAAATTGAGTGATTGTGGCCCATGGGTCCCTTCCCCAAAGTTTTTTAGAAGGATGACTTTAACACCACTGAAGAAAAGGAAAGTTCTCTATAATGATTGCTAGAAATATTGTGGAATTTCTTTGGTGCCTTGACATGTTAGACTTATTTTTGTACCATTCCTTTTGTGTTATGTCTTAGATTCTAATTGGAGCAGTAATTGCCATGGGCTCAGCAGACAGAGATGGTCGCCTGCATCCTGGAGATGAGTTGGTTTATGTAGATGGAATTCCAGTAGCTGGCAAAACCCACCGATATGTGATTGATCTCATGCATAATGCAGCTCGAAATGGTCAAGTGAATCTAACTGTGAGAAGAAAGGTGCTACCCACAGGTATGCAGAGAGAGAGAAAAGAAGGAAGTCAAATATAGCTTATTAAGATTAAATTAAGATAAGACATAAGATACAACCAAAGTCAAATCATATGTAAAAAGCATTCTTATAAATGAAAACATAGAAAATAATTGTGTTCCAGCTTTCTCTTGCAGTATATGTAAGATCAACGCTAAAGCATTTTACTTGTTTTATAGAGAGTGAGAAATTAAAACTGGCAGAGAACTGTAATGGTCATGAGTCACTCTGCATTCCATGTTAAATTGTTCTCCCAACATCTCCCGCATCACCACACATACTGTCCTTTTGCTAATTGTTTTGTTCACAACCATAAATGGCCAACAGAGTGCATGCAGATGAAATAAGCATCAAAACTATCAGTTCTTCAAGGCAAGAAGTCATTGCTTGAATTTTTGGCTCAAACACATTCAATTGGAGCATAATAAAAACCTCTTTTAGCAGAAACTAGGGGGGCATTTATACTGTAGAAATAATACAGATTGGCACCACTTCAACTACCATGGCTTCAAAACTACAGTTCCCAGAATTCCCTAGCATTGAGCCAGGGCAGTTAAACCTGTCTCAAATTGGGTTACTTCTGCACTGTGTTTTGGACTTCTGTTTCAGTTGACATGTTAGTTTGAGCATTATAAAATAGTTAAGTTTCCATTAAAACATGAAGAAATATCTCCTCTATCCCTAGCCCTAAATCATGTTTTTCAACTGGAGATTCCTTAGATCAATCTGTTCATTTCTTTGCTAAGTGAAAAAAAAATGTTGAGGAATCTGTGTTTGACTTCTCAGCACCTATGCTTTGTGGGTCATTCTACTGTACGCTGTACAGTAACAGCAGAAAGCTGTATCCAATCCTCTTCTTTGAGATATACCTCTGTATTACGCGTGTTTGCAAACACCTGTTTGTCACTTTTACATTTTACATTTTTAGGAGTACATCTAAAAATGTATTTCATGAATATGTGGGACATGTTGGCATAAGCAGACATGTCTTCAAAGCCCTTGTGTCTTCTCTGTTGCACAAAGAGCCCTTTCCCTTTCCCATTTACCTCTCCAGCCTTTGCATTCTGTGCCTAGCATGTGTGCCTTAGTTGGCCAAACTTTAATATTCCCAAGTCCATCTTATTGTTTATAGTGCCATCTACCCTCTTGGCACAATCCCATTCCTTTTGTCACAGTCATCCCAGTTTGGAGACTGATGTATTCTGTTGCCCATTATAGACTCCTGGAGTCAGAAAAATTCCCTCCAGCCTGGTGCAACGCCCCCTAGCAGCTCCCCAAACCCTAGGAAAATGGCCAGTAATCAAGGTAATACACACAGCACCTATTTGGCACCTTAGCAGGGAAAATGATTTCTGCTTTTGCTTGTGAAATGGTCCGTTTTATTTGTGGCTGGCCTGGCTGGTAACTGCATATCTGAAAAATGTACTTAAAGATGCTCTTTGATACCTCCAAGCCACTTATTCCATTATATTCTGATGGGGAACAGGCAGTCTTCCAGATGTTGGTAGAACACAGTAATTTCACTAATATAGGAAAGAGCAAAAGGAGAATCTAGGCTTTGAGGGCTGCAGAGTTATTTAGTGTTGCACTCCAGTTAACACTCCATTGTAAAACTATTTTTGTTTCTCATTTTACTTCGTTTCTAGTTGTTTGTTTTTGGGGAAAAAATTGCACAAATAATTAGCCTACAGATCTATTGGAACTAGGATTTTAGGGCTGTTTTTATAGGGCTCTGTATCATTTATTTCCTCATTTTGGTCAGGGGCCACTCCCGACCTGATCACCTCAGAACCGCAGCGACCACACATCATGGTCCCACAGGCTCCTGCTGCTGCAGTCCTAAATAGACTGCGGAAAGGAGCAGAAAATATCTACTCCTTTTGGGCTGGTTTTGGGCCATTTTAGGCAGACTTGGCCCAACCCTGGGGTGTCCAGATTCTCTGAGGTTGTGTGTCATCTAACCACCATGTCCCCGGAGTGGCTGAAAGCTGTTCTTGTCAGCCCATCTGTGTCAGGTCTTTGGTGCTGAAACACTATTGTCAAAAGGATTCAACACCTTGGATAGCTCCTTTAAAGTTCAAACATTGGCTTCATCTACAGGGGCCAAATAAAACAGTCTCACCCAGTCCTCACAAAGACTTGTCTTCATAACTCAGGGCCAAATCCCTGATTGGAATGTGGGTTGTCTTCACAGCCTAAGGCCACTTCTACACCGAATCCATCCTATCCCTCCCTTAAGCCATTTTTAAAAATTACTTTTTGCTCCTGATTTTGCAGGAAAATCCAGAGTATTCTGTAGCAATGCTGGGCAGTTGTCTCTCTGTCACCTAGTGCTGCCACAACTAGCATAGGTCACTTCCACTGAGGTCACAACATGCCCAGCTATGTGATCAATGCTAGGTACCTTGTTTCAGACCTCAGAGGGAGTGACTCATGCCAATGATATAGAGGTAATGGGGGGGATCTAGGACTGCTCCAGAGCCAGAAAACTCTGGGAGTAGCCGAGAGTATTATGGCCAGTGTAGACAAACCCTAAAACTCAGAGTGGATTCACCATTCCACTGACATCGAAGCCACCAACTATAGCTTTGGTACTCTGAAAGTAAACAGCTTGAAAGATCCTGCCCCATGCAATTCACAGGAGTTCGGGTTGTGGGGGGGGGGTACTTAAACTGCAGAAAGGAGATTCATGGTTTTTTACCTGTGTATCTGCAGAAATCCACAGAAACATACAGTATCACACATGTGGATGTCTGTCTACTTTGAATAGATTGGAGTGGTTGTGCATTTTCAGCTGGGTAAGAGTGAATAGATGTGAATTTGCACAGGAAAGTGAAGACTGTTAACCATTGATGTGAATGTGTGGAAATCTGCAGCACTGCACATAACACACTCACATGTAGACTACTCCTAAAACTGAGCATTACCATCCCCCCCTCGCACCCAGCAGTGAGTAGATTTTTCACAATAGACGGAAATCCAATCGCCATATAAAATCTGCTTTACCTGGTATATCATTCTTTCCAGTGCTTAATGGGAATTTGTTACATTCATTTATAGAAGAGACAGCAGTTGGTAATTCAGTAGGGTGAGATTATTTTCTTTCTTTTGCACCCACATTGACATTAACAGCACTGAGCCTTCTAAAACATGACAGCCAGAAAATTAGATCTTTCTTGTCAATGACAATAGCATTTAGTTGCAGCTTTGGTTCAGTAACTTTTGGAGATTTTCAATTTGGGACGTAATGGCATAATGATTGTTTATTTTGCTTTCATCTTCCTTCTGTTAATCACTTTATTTCAAAGTTGTAGAAGGACATACTTACCTGCTTGAGAAAAGAATAACTTTCCTGGATTCAGGGACACAAAGCATTATTTTGTACTCCGAAGATATTGCCTTGTATATTGAGATACGTATAATAGGAAGAAAACAAACCAGTGGTTTTGTAATATGCCTCTCTATCAATGAATTAATTGTTGGTTTTGATTTTATCTGAAATGACAGTGCTGGAAGTGTTAGTTTATTAAACAGCAGGCAGCTGGTTGCATGGCTGGGAGTTAGCTACGTTAAGTGCTTAGTTGGAGGTAGGCACCAATTAACTCTACAGAGTTTCTTCTCACTAGTCATGTATAGCATGTTGAGAGCATCATTGTATAGTTCAGCAACTGCAGCCTATTCACACTGTCCAATTATAGTGCTATGATTCCAGTTTAACTGCCATGGCAACATTCCATGGAATCTTTGGATTTGCAGTTTAGTGAGGAGCATTTAGAAGTCTCAGCCAGAATGTTCTAGTGCCTCACCAAACTAGAAATCCCAGCATTCTATAGGATGGAAGACCACGGCAATTAAACTGGAATAGTGTGAATGGGCCTTAGCTGGCACTGGATTTAGTTTATCTGGATGGAGCCAGCTGTTTCCTCTGTTCAGTTCTTGTCCAAGAAAGACAATAAAGTCCTTGTCTAGCTTCCTGGTTGGTATCTCATCAAAGCCTTCCGTGACAAATAGAACTGTACTACCAACAACACTCACCCAGCGCTAGATGCCCAAGATCACCACTGATCCAAGACAAACTGTGTTGCCCCCTGACAACTTGGCAAAAAGAAAAGAAAAGGGTATGATACTCTGTATCAAAGCTGTGTACACAAGTAGCCAAAGAGAAAGAGAGACTTTAATTCTCAATTCTGGAGTTAGGGTTCCCAGATCTTAGAGCCTAGCCTCTCCTCTCTAATACTTAGGACAAGGGAATGAAACCTTGGGGCAAGAGCATTGCCCTAAACATTACATATCTGTGTGTTTTTGGCCCCTTGTTGCAACAGGCTGCTTTGGACCAGCTTTTGTAACCTGTTTACTGTTCATGCCAGAGCTTTAGAAACTTACTTTGGTTAGCCTACAGCTCCCATGTGCTCATCAAAAGAGTTCTTGCAAAGGTATTACAAATACAGCTGGGGAAGCTTTTTTTCCATGTTCAATGTAAGGCTTGGAAAACCTGGTTTCTAATCTGAGAAATATTTTTGACGTTTGCTAGACTTTAAAGTTTATTGTACAAATTATGTGTTCTGTGCAGCTGTGGTTGATCCTTAAGGCATCATTCTTTTTTTTTAATGGACAGACGAAGTTCCTTGATCTCAGGTTTCAGCCCGACATTTTGGGTCTGCGATACTCCTGACTTGGGAAGCCTATTTGGGCATAGTACTGCCCAGTGGTCACAACAAACAAGCTTCTGTCACTAAAACAGTTTCCACTATAGCACATGGAATTAGACTGGGAAGTTACAGATGACTCTGCAATAGAGCATCTGCCAGTGGTTTGTGTATTATCTAAAATGCAGGTTTAACCTTTTGAAATTTTTTGCTGTGAAAGATATAATTATTATGAACTCTCATTTTTTTCCCTATGCCTTTCTTACCCACTCTCCCCATCCCTGGTTCTCTCTGGTCTACTATGTAAATAATGCTAATTATTCCATTTCTGTATGCAGGGATAGCTTCCTTTTTCCTAAGAAAAATAACTATATTTGACAAAAGAATAATCATAATTCTGTCATAACATTCTGTTATTTTTATGTTTATCATCATTATCATGATCATTATTATGTATAATTACTCTATTGCCAAATATAGATTGGTTCATTGGGAAGAGAGATTTTGCTTTAGGCTATGCTGAATAATAGCCCACTTCCCAAAGTATTTTGAATAAGTGGTCCTTTAAAGGGGGTACAGCTAGTCCTGTGTTGGTTCACATCACTTATTTTAATTTGAAGTTATGTATTTATAGTACTGTATATTGAATTCAGTGTTGAACTAGACTTTGAACTAAAAACATATGACCCAGAGCACATAGACAAATAATTTTGATTCACTTTCTTGGAATGATGCATCCTTTAGTAATTGCTGCTGTTGTGTTGTTGTTGTGTGCCTTCAAGTTGTTTCCAATTTATGTTAGCCCTAAGGCTGAGAATGTGTGACTTGCCCAAGATCATCCAGTGGGGTTGTATAACCAAGTAGTAGTCCAATGATCAAACCACTACACCATGCTGGCTCTGTTTCAATAACAATATAATTTATATAGCACGTTGTGGTTATTTTTAATGTAATGCACTGTGTTGTCAGTGTTCCCAGATCTATGGAGAAAATGCCTTATATAGTTTTGGTTTCTCCCTGTTGTCAAAAGAAATGTTGAAGGTGACAGCAGTGGTAGGCCTGAACATTATCCAGAAGTCTAAGTATTACTCATTTCCAGTCCCCACCTGGAGAGTACCTGATCTAGCCTGGATTTTCAGAGTAGCCTAAAGGAAGAGTTAAAATCTATAATACCAAGAAAACCTGGTGATAAGGTTGTCTTAGTGTCACCATAAACTGAAAACTACTTGAAGGCTCACAACAACAACAAATAGCAACAAAATATATAAAGACATTGCTAAGGTGTTGTTTTTTTTAAATAAAAAAATAGTGGCACAGCCAGCAAGGGCTAGACTTAAAATTGGCAGCTTTCAAAGGCGATATGCTGCTGAAAATAGACCATACTCAACACTCAATAGGAAATCTTCTATGATGAGACAAATTTCAGATCTGGGTTTCACCAATGAAAGAGTCAGTGTTGATCCCACTATTTCTTTTGTTTGTCATTGTTACCTGTAATTATTATTATGACTATACCTTAAGTAACCTAGCATAAGGGCAAAGATGATTTATTCCAAAAATGACTAAGGTGGGATTTTTGTATGGCAAGTCGAATAAAAACAGATTAAGTGTGATTTCAAAAAAATCCAGAGAGATCATGTCTAATTTGACTCAGGACTCAATAGTGCTTGTTAGCCTGGAATGTTACAGCTCCAATTATAACATGGGAATTAGTATAAAGAAGGGAGCTTTCACTGTCTTATTAAAGAAAAGCATGTGTTTGTCAACAAACCAGTGCCTTAATCTCAATTCAATTTCCTTTTTCAGGAGAACCATGCCCAGAGAATGGCAGAAGTCCAGGCTCTGTGTCAACACACCACAGTTCTCCAAGAAGCGACTATGCCACCTACGCAAACAGCAACCATGCTGGATCAAGTAGCAATGCTACACCCCCAGAGGGCTTTGCTTCACACAGCTTGCAGACGAGTGATGTTGTCATCCATCGCAAAGAGAATGAAGGGTTTGGCTTCGTTATCATAAGCTCCTTGAACAGGCCTGAATCAGGATCTACAATAAGTAAGTTAAATCTTTCTGCCAATTGCTCTTCCAAATTTTTTATCCACCTCCCCCCAAAAAAACTTCTCTGCCAGTTGCATGAGTTTGCATACCAATTATACAAACAGTCCAGTGTTTATAGCATTACACCTGCTTAGATGTCCACTGAGTCAAGAGACTGATTAACTGTTTTGCATGTCTGAGTTGGAGTTAGATTTGGCCACACCCAGAGCAGACCCACTGAAACCAAGGGGACTTAGTTGTGACTAATTTAAGTCTTTCTGTTTTCAATGAGTCTGCTCTGAGTATGACCAGCGACTTGTCTATACCAGCCAAAATAATCCACCTGCATTTCAGAATATTCTGCCCAAATTAAATTTTCTGCACCACTTTCTCTCTCCTGGGACAAGGGACCTAGCCATACTGAAGATTATCACACAGGGTCTTACTATGAGTCAGTCATCAAGGAAACATTGGGGAAGTGCACATGTATGAACGCCAGGCACGCTTCCCCAACGACATGGAATTGTGAGCTCCTCCAGAATTCTGGAATCGTTCAGGGAGAGTGACTTTCCAATTAACAGAAATGATTCCAGGACGCTAGAGGGAGTTCATGATTCCATGATGTTTGGGAGGCATGCCTGGCATTCATACACACACACTTCCCCAACATTTCCTTGATGATTGACTCATGGTAAGACCCTGTGTGATAATCTTCGCTATCTACAGGGAGGTGGTAGCTTGCTCAACTACCGTCCCCCAACATTGTTGCTCTCATGGATGGGCGCCCCATTCTGACCTCAGAGAAGGTCAAAAGCCCAGAGGTAGTGATCCCAAGGAGAAAAAAAACCCTGAACATAATTTTTAAATGGTGATGCTTGCCACACACCTATCTATCCTGCCACTGCCCCGATGCAGATGGGCACATGTAAAAAAGACCAGATTTTTCTGGAAACCTCAGAGCCTGAAGTAAGTTTTCAAAAGTCACATTAAAGCTTAAAACAAGCACTTTCACTGCTAAAACAGACCTGCATTGTGTGTTCCTATAGAACCAGAACCGAGGTGGGTACAGATTTTCCCCCCTCCCCTGGTGTACAGAAGAACTGCACCTGCATTCAGCCTTCTGTTTAAAATGTTCATTGCTTGTCAGAAATGATTTGATGCATTGTTTGCATGAACAGTTCTGCCTCCCTCTAAGCTATCCTCTGCAGAAATAAATCTACCAATGAGCACCAAGCACATCATACAACAAACAGCGAAACAACAAATAGTGCCTGGCATTCTGTATTGTGGTTACCTTTTGTAACCTGGAGGTAGAGATCTGTAACTGCTCCATAAAGAGATCTGTACTCTACATCACCTTACTGCAAGAATACCATATATACCTGTGTATAAGTTGGAAAAAAATTACAAAAATATTGACCCAAGAAGTCTGGGGTAACTTACACATGGGTCAATATAGTAACTTCCCCAACCCAGCTGTCTCCCGAAGGGAGCAGTAATTCATCCTATTTTTGATCAGAAAAAAGTTGGCTTAGGGATTCTGCAAGTTTCTCCCTAAGTATCCTGGTGCCCTCAGAGGTTGAAGAAAAATCCAGTGGTACACCTAAGAAAAATTTTAGGATGCTTTGAATTGTGATGACCCCACTCCTCCAAGAACCTTTTCCAAGAGTATAGCTTCAAATTACCTTATTTCAGATGACTGTGCTTACTTGGAGCTTCACTTATGGCTTGATTTCATTGTAGACATTTATTGTAGGTGTTTGTGTGTGGGGGGGGGGGAGGTTGGCTGCAAATTCCCTAATTTCAGATGATAATGCTTACTTAGATCCTCATTTGTGGCATGATTTCATTGTAGAAATGTGTTGCAGGTGTTTGTTGGTGTTTTCTTCCTTCACTTGCTGAAGGCATGACATTTTAAGAAATTATTTGGACTGCTGCTGCTGCTCCTATAAAACCTTTTAGCTTCAGAAACTTCCTGAGTTTCAAGAGAGCAAAGCTAGAAGGAACAATTTGATGCAATCAAGAGAAAGGCTTAAATTCACTAAAAGCCTTTGAGATGTAAACTTTATTATTCCAAAGATCTATCTAAAGCCACAACCCAAGAACCCTTGCCTTTTCAGTAGGGGGTAGTTGAATTCACTCTTGATTTTAGACCTGCTGCTTCTGCAGGTGCTTCAGATGGTACAGGAGCTCTCCCTGTACCAAATCTCTGGTGGGAGTGGAGTCCAGCAGTTTGGGACATTTCCAGTACAATCCAGAACACCTGTAGAAGGACTGGCCATAAAACTGAGAGTCACTCTGGTGGAATAGATCTGCCAGTTACCCAGATAACAACAAAAAAAAAACCTAGATTGGGCTATCTATATTTAGTCCTGGACAGTCTAAGGGACTGAGCAGATGGGTAGAAAAAATGGGTTGATACCAGTTTTAATGAAAGTGGTGGAAGCCCTTTTGTCTGCATAGCCACCTCCACACCACGTGGCAGCAAGCTACACTGCTCAGTTAACTTTTTTGCCTATCCCCATCCATGCATGCTCACCATCACACAAACACACTACCTGTGACTACCAATTACCTCCCTCCTCCTGCCCAGCTGCCATCCCATTAGACACTCCATGTGACTGACCACACAGTCCCATGTGTGATACACCACCTGTTCAGTGAATCCAGTGACATACTGGCAAAGCACAGTGTGTTCTTACATGCCCCCTTTCTCCCTGTCTCCTCATGCCCCCCCCCTCCATTGGACTGTGATTTGTGTATGTTGTAATTACATCCATACCATTGTTGCTGACCTGCCATATATGTCATACTTTTGCATTCCCCACACTCGCATCATGCTGTTTATATGCATGTGTGATGACGCACATTTTCCGTGGTGAAGCAGAGTATCAGAGCTTCTTTTTGCTCCAGTTTTCAGCCCTGGAGCGTGGCTTCGTGTCAGTTCCCACCCAGTTTTGCATCATATGTCTAAACAGCTGGGCTTCAAGTCTATTTGAAGCCACTTTATTTTGCCAGTTCAGACAACTCCTAACAAACCTGGCCTGGTTAAAGGAATGGATCTGTCACAAACATTTCAGTAGCATCTGAACTGAGGAAGTAGAGCTAACATTTACTGGAACACAGGGTTGTATCCTACTCATGCACTGAAAATCCCCTGTTTAGACTGAATGACTGCATAGGCCTACTGAAAGATGCTGTTGGTTACAAAGAACACATTTGAAGGCTATAAGCTAATATATTGGACTATTATTATTTCTCCCAATTAAATTGTAACATGCTGGGAGTTAAAGCTGAATTAAAGCCCACACACCTACGGAGAATTGAGGACACAATGCGATCAGCTGGTTAACATATTGAATAGGACAAGCAGCTCTGGAGAATTCATTTGCTTGGTTTAGTAGTATCAGATCTCTGTTTACTTTTTAAAATATTGCAAGAAGTTATTATCTGCCAATGGATATAGTATAAGAGAGGGTCAGGTTGAGGGGTTTTTTCCCCATCCCCTTTCACCTGATCACTTCTGACATTTACCTACTTTATTATAGGAATAAATGTGAGAAAACAGGCAAGTGGCTTTTTACAAAATACAATCTCTCAACTGTTAAGGGAAATACATACCAAACAGATGAAAAGACACTGTACATGTAAACGTGTGAAACATTATTTGTCAGTGACACCAGCTTGTAATGATCAGTGCTGTCTGGGGGCATGCTGTGATATTAGCTGGAGCTCAGTATGAGTTTAGTGATTTTCTGTCAGGAGGATTATTATTTTTTGTTTAAACATACAAAGAGAGAAACAGAAAAAGGCACCATGTTTTGTTTAGCACTCCTTGTTTCTTTGAGCTTTCTGTATGTAAATGATAAAGGCAACAAGAATATCATCTTAATAATAAAAGACAGGTTTTACTTTTTGTAACATTTGCCTTACATAAACCTGTGGAATGAGGGAAAGATAGAATATTGTCTGAAAATCCTGGGATGTTGTTCTCCTTGGGAAAAACCTCTCCTATGATATATATACAGAAAATTTCAAACTTCATTCAAAGGCCCAGCTTTATTTGCTTTATGATGTTTGGTTTTATATTCCGTATCTCCTCTATTGAAATTAATATGTCTGTTCCTTACTTTATCTTCAGCACAACCCTGGAAGGTGGGTCAGAGAAGCTAGGCCAAGTTTTCATGTCTGACTATTCAACCCAGATTTTCCAAGTCCCAGGCATATATTCTTTTTTAAGTTATGCATTTATTAATTTTAATGCAAACAATCTAATTTATAACCCAAACTATACAAAAAGAAAAACATGAATACAAAGAGAAGACAAAAAAGACAAATAAAGAAAAATATATGCATATATATAACTAAAACTACTGCATAATACAGTACTGAAATGCTATAACACTTTGTACTAATTAAAACACAAAAGGGTTCTGATTCCTCAATCCAGACTGTAACAAAGGGAAAAAGCAAAAAGAAAGACAAAATATATTATTCTATCATTATAGTCCCAACAAGATAGTTCAACTACTAAAATTACTAGTAGCCGTAGCCACAAATTATTCCATTGTTGGATTTGTTATTGCTCAAAAAGTCCATCTACTAGCGCATTATGTATAAAATTTTGTGCCCACCTTATCATATACTATTTCACAACTTCATCTTCTGCCTCTAGTTTCAAAGGACATTTGTACACTTTTTAAATAAAATTGTCATCATTGGCAACATTTGCACTACAGAAATAATTTGACTGTACTCTAAGTGTCATGACTGAGTACTATGAAATTCTGGGAATTGTAGTTTGTTGTGGCACCAGAGTTCATTGACAGAGAAGGCTAAATGTCTCACAAACCTACAATTTCCAAAATTCTATAGCATTGAGCCATAGCAGTTAAAGTGGTGTCCAACTGCATTATTTCTGCAGTGTGGATGGAGCCATCCTTACACAATTCTAAGTATCAATCATTTTCTCTAGCTCTGTGTCTAAATCTCTCTGATCTTGTTCAAATATTTCCTTAAGATGCCGAGAAGTGAACCACTTAAGATTTTTGCCTTCCCTAAGAAGTATCTTTCTTTATCTGAGTTCCCAGACATCATGTTAAAAATACAAAAGATCACCATAAAACAACAATTTCTGGGCTTTTTCAACTGAGTACAGTGGGCCCTTGTTATACGCTGGGGTTTGGTTCCAAAATCCCCTGAGGATAGCAAAATCTGTGGCTGCTCAAGTCCCATTAAATATAATGACATAGCAAAATGGTGTCCCTTATAAAAAATGGAAAATCAAGGTTTGATATTTGAAATTTATACTTTTTTTTAACATTTTCAAATCATGGATGCTTGAATCTGTGTATAAAAAATCCATGTATAAGAAGGGCTGACTGTATATTGTCATTATAGCCCAAATAATATTTTTACCAAAGTTTGTTCTTTCCATTACTTGAAAAAAGTAATTCCATGACCAGGCAAACATTCGAACTACCATGCCACACAGGCTTACATGTGTATCTTTGGGTATACAGATCTCCATTGGAAGTTAATGGGGAGTGTTAATGGGGGAAAGCTCCATGTCCACTTTGGAATCACCACGATGCAGAGGAGTCAGTAAATAAATAGACCAAATGTTTATGTGCCTGGAATATATAACTATAAATCTTTGCAAACATTTAACTGTACCTTAAAGCAATATATTTCCCTTTTTCCTTTGTCAAAAAGTATGTAGTAACATTTCTCTCCATCTTTCACCTTTTAAAGTAGGCTTTTGTTTGGCCCTGTGGTTGCAGCCCAGCACCACATGATCCTAGCCTTTTGACATACAGAAATACATAGCTGTGGAAGATGAAGGGAAGAATGGTTCCCCCTTAGTAATGCACTGCTCACCTTTTTAAAAATCCCTTTGAATCTCCTCTGAATTTCCAAAACACCTTCAGATGTAGTTGTGGGCAGAAGAGTATACTGCCAGGAAACGAAAGGATAAAAGACCCTTGCGGTTTTCAGAACTAAGTGCAAACTTCTCTGCATTGGTGCCCAGCTCTGTAGTTGACAGCTGAGATAATTGGCAGCCAGGGGTCTTGTACGGTATGGAAAGACTGTGGGAGATCTGGCTAATGCAGAGCAGAAATTCATTATCTTTGTGCTAATGATATGTGGCCATTAGTATTTGAGACTATGATTTACACCCTTGGTATTCCATTTATTCCAAGAGGGATATATTTGGTACATTCATCCAGTGCCTTAAAATTAGAGCTGGGGGACTTTTGGCTCTCTAAACATTTGGGACTTCAATTCCAGCCCTAAACAGCATAGCTGATGGTAAAGCCTTGTGGTCGAAAAGGTATGGAGGGGGGAATACCTCACACCCCTGCTTTAGACCAATGCATTTAATGGTTTTAGAATTCCATTTACAATACATCTCAGAATACCAAGTGCTTGTCTGAAATTACTTTAAAAGTTCCCTGCATGTGAAAATTGGATAGCCCAGGGAGTTAGCTAGGTTAGAAGCTTTCCCTCTAATACAGTATGTTACTTTTTTACATGGCAGGGTTTTCAAAAATGCTTTATACATTTTGAGATAAGAGGAAGTAGCAATAAATGAATTACGGTATAAATGAGACTAAAGGTGTAGAGGAGATTCAGTTTTGTTTATGCTTTCCCTGCATTTGCTTCTTATTACAACCAAAAGGAGCTTCAGAGATTTAGTGGGGCTGTTCACTTTTCCCCCTTCTAACCACTTCTCTGTTTTTTCCACCTTACCCTCAGAAGAAAAACTTTTACTTTTTTTCCTCCTGTATGATTTTTTTAATACCTTTCAGGGACGTAGCCAGGATTTTAGGAAGGGGGGGGGTCCAGACTAAGTGCCACCATTATAATGGGGCTTGGGTGCGGCGGTGCAGCAGCACACACCATTCATTTTTCTAATGGAAGGGGGGGTCCGGACCCCAAGAACCCCCCCCCTTGGCTACGTCCCTGTACTTTTGCCTGATGGAGAAGTTAATGGAGCTTCAAAAGCTTGCATCATGTATTTTGCCAATTTTGGTTGGCCGAATAAAACCATTGTTTGGTGGATTTGGGATGTTATTGTACTTTGCTATAGGGCCAACATGGATATCCCTGAATATGTTTTCTGTAGGTCCCATTGTTATCTTTCCACGTGCAAAGAAAAAAGTGATTGGGAATTAGGTAGGGCTGAGTGAACAAAATGGCCATAGGTGAAGGGATTAAATAGTGTTGCCTGCTCAAAAGTCTTGCTGATCCTCTGCTCAAGACTGCATTCTATCTGGTTCCTTTTAGCACAGTTGTTAGAATGGTTTTTTAAAAGCCAGATACTAGAAAGGTGGCTTTTTAAAAAATTGATTAGCATCAGAGAATTAATTTGGATTTTTGGATTTTTCCTGGGTTTTTTAAATACTAAAATTACCTTCAAGAAAATTACATGCCATCTTTTTTCTAAATAATTTTCCTTTAAGAGAAATGTTTTATTTTTATTTATTTTATTTGGTCAGTTACATTTGGCAGTATTTGAATTTCTGCTGGGCAAACATGCCCCAGAGTCATGCGCTGAACATGGTAGCCATCCAAATGTCCAGAACAAGGGCAGGGCTTCAGGCAGTTCACATGTTCACTCTTCCTCCAGTTTGTCTTGGACCTCCAAAGTGTTTGGATGTGATTTATAATCCTACTCAACTACTGTGAAGTGATAAGGTTTCGTGGTGAAACTGTGACACCTTTGGCTTTTTTTATAAATCATTTATTAGCAACAAAATATGAAAAATATATTTAAAATATGTTTGGCTTTTGGGAGGCTTTTTTTCCTAGTCTTTCTTAGCTTTACATTAACATTTCAATCTGGCATCCCTGCCTCTTAGTTTTAAAATTTTAAGTCAAGAGAAATATCCATGTAACTGCCCGCTATATGCAATTTCTACCAAAGTGACACCAAGTATAATAACAACATGCAAATTTGAGTGAATAAGAAAGGAGGATAATGAGAAGACAACAGGAAAAGGATAAGGGGAAGCTCATGAGTTACAAGAAATATTTCTTTTTTAAAAATAAAGCAAAGATGAGAAACCACAGGGTTTTATGATTGAGATGGATATCAGCCAAAGAAAAGTATAAAATTATAGTTTTACAGCTACCAGGAATAAGTTCTCTACTCTCAAAATATGTATGGTGAATTCTGGGCAAGGGGAGGCATTTCCCCCATATAGAGGTCATCCAAGCAAATAGAGCTGAGTCCTGAACCAAATGCTCCCTTCAATTGCCTTTGATTTTTATTGCTCATCAACCCCACTGTGCTATATGCATTTTGGATAGACCAGGATGATTTTAAAACTTCATCTGCTGGTGCTGGATTAAACACTGTGTGTCCTTCATTACATTTCACAGCAACTACTTCTAAAAGCTATCACTGCAACTATCCAGTTCAGGCTGTATTTAGTGATATATGAGTTTCCTTGTGTTCATTATGGCCAGTAATCCTTTATGAAGTGAATCAAATTGTATGAATCCATTCACACACTCAGAGAGAGAGTGTGTGAGAGAGAAAGAGAGACTGTGAATGATACTTTTTTCCATCCCACATACATGCAGGGATATCATGAGGCAGTTTTCATACGTAGGGACAGAGGCAAAAAAAAAAAAGTCAGAGTCAAAAGGGTTTGTTCATTGGTCATTATAAGAGAGGTTTCTTCTGTAAAACATTTTGGTAGGAAATGACAAAAAAAACCTCCAACTAATACATTTTAATTAGAACGTCTGTTCTGATGCTTCTCCAAAAAGCAAATCAATATATTTTCCACATGCAAAATAGCTGTGTAAATTAAATGACAGCAACTAGAAATAAATGCAAAATTGTACAAGTCATTCTGCTATAATAATCTGAAATGTCAATGAAGTCTAACACGCCATGATTTCTCTGCAGATTTGTAGTCCATTTGAAATTACTCCAAATGTGTTACCTTCATCAGAAAAATTTGCTTTTCTCTGGTTAAGTGTTGAACAACTGTGTTAGCATGTATGGGAATAAACATTACTCATGTTGTAGATAAGAAATGAAAAGAGTACATAACATTTCAAAAAGGCAGCAATGTGATCGTTCTGTGAATAGACACTGAGGGATGGATGCCACTGGTATACATACATAAAATCCATTATGTAAATTTTCGCTGCAGAAAACAGAACTGCCAAAATGGTGATGTTTGGTGATCAAATGAAAAATCCTATTCTGTACCTAGAATAGAGCCAAATGTTTATGCTAAGGCTTTAGCCAACCTTTCATACCCATTACAAGACACAGCAGAGACCTGTATGAGTGGTCAATATTTATGGCAGGGGTAGGCAAAGTGTAGCACTCTGAATATTGTAGTACAACAACTCCTGTCAGCCCCTGCCACCAGCAAGTATGGGAGTTACAACCCAACAACATCTGCAGGAGCACACCTAGTCCATCCCCTGATCTGTGGCTACTACAGTCATCCCTCCTGATTTGCGGTCTTGCCATTCGCATCCCTCAGTCTTTCGCATACGACAAGCCAGGAGGGACATAATGGCACACACACCCAGGAACATGCCCCCATTGTAATCAATAGGGCTCCAATATTAGCAATTTTCCCAATTCTCAGGGAGTCTGGAACAGATCCTTTGCGAATTGGAAGGGATGACTGTATAAGCCATTATGCCTATCCTGTAACTTTATTAGAACTCATATCCTAGCATAAATAATGTTATCTTGTTAAAGTTAGAAATGTCATTTATTTTCCTCCTTAGATGTAATGATTTGAAAATGTGCAGCCAGTTTTGTGCTTCTGGAGGAACAACAGGCAAAGATGGTATTTATTTGTCATTGCACAATGAAGTGGCTTCTAGGAAACCAGAACATTAAATCAAATTACAATTTGCTTAATTAAAAGTGCTTTTAAAAATAAAGCACTAGAAATTAATGAGAAGAAATTACTTCTGTGCTAAAAGCCAGGCATCATTATCTGTTGCTAGAAGAAAACACCATGAAAGCACTTTTTGTTTTAAAAACTATAGTTTATCAGCAAGTTTAAGAAGATGTACTTAAGAAGAAGTTCAAGAAGTGTTTCAGGCACAGAAGGAAAGTACAGTATAGTGAAAAGGCCAAGATTCATCTAGACACTTCCATTTTAATCTGACATTTAATATCCGCCGGTTTTAAACTCTGCAGGAAGAGAAAAGAAATGTATTTAAACTAAAGTCCTCTCTTCTAATGAAACATTTTCAGTTCTTCTAAGAGGTTTTTTTTGTGTGTGTGTGTCCTGAGGAAAATGGTACAACCCTGTTTTCCCAAGCACAGAGAAGAGCCTCATGCCACACTTTAGTACAGTCCTTTCCCACTGGGTTGCAATGCTATTGCTAGGTACAAGACCAGCCCTGCCATGGCCCTTGAGACAGATAAAGGGGTGATTCCCACTACAATTTAATTCGAAGCACCATTCAGCTATATGACCCTAGTTCCCACTTGAAATCGAACCTGATCCTTATTTGATCGATTTCAGTGGTGATAAAGTGGGGCAAATACAAAAAATCAATCTTTCCTGAGACTACTTTCAAAGTGGTTCTTTTGGAAAGAATCGATTCCAAAGAGTGTTCAGCAAGTGGGAACTACAGATTGGAATTGATTCTTTCTGGAGGGGAAGGGACAAATGGCAGCAGGGGTGGGAGATGTCACACACACCCCGTGCTGCCTTTTTATTTGTTTGTTTTTTAAATAAAAGTTAATCAATAAATTGATTTGGCAATTACTTGCAAATGCAAATAATCAGTCTATCGATTTTGTGACCTTCCTTGGCTCACTCTCCTCCTCCCCCTCCTCTCTGCCATGCCTGGATTGAGCGATCCAGGCATGGCAGGGGTCTGCCCCCTGCCACTAATGACCTGCCTTCCATTTCAGCCCCCCTCCTCCATGCTTGTAAGTCTGGGCTGCTGCTTACATCACAATGATTGACGTATTGGGTAGCTAGTGGGAATGACAACCGAGCCACAAATATAACCAATTTCATAGGGATAAGAAAAAAACCATTTCATAATGGGAACAAGGGGCATTTTTTAATCGAATGACAAAATGCAGTGAGAGCGAATCAGGATTTGATTCAACCAACAAGTGGGAATGACCCTTTAGACAGCTACTTCAGGTGAAGGATGGGGAGGGAAAGAGACTGCTGGCACAATTTTAAAAGACACAGAGCTGTGCCCTCTTTGTAAGACTCCTTCCCTGAGGTATAATGGAAGACACTCTCCTGTTTTCTGTGTTAAACTATGGTTCAAGGGTGAGGCCAGTCAGGTTTGTACAACCAGTGGGGAGAGCCACCATCTTGTACTTTGCCTTAAATGATGAAATCTCTTGAGCCATCGCTTCCTGGGTGCCATCATTTGTGGTAGCTATTGGCTTCAATGTCAGTGGGATTCAAGGCTAGCTGGCCAACCTAGTAGACAAAGTGAGGCAGCTACCTCAGTCAGCAGATTGCTAGGAGTGGTGAATCTGACCTCTTTCCAGGATGACTGGAGCAATGACTGGGAGAGAAGACAACGGCTGAGTTTTCTACTAGGTCCTAGTGGTGGGCGGTGGCAACAGCTATGGTTGGCTCTCCTTTCTTTTTCTCAAGTTCTTTGTAAAAGAAGCAAGGGAAGGAGAAAGACCTGCATTCCCACAATCCAGCTGCCTATCTAGCCCCTCTGTACTCACCTCCTACTTTCTTGGGAACTAGGGAGAGAAAGCCGTGGGCAGCATGTAGTAGCCAACGTGTCATATTAAGGTTCTTGCCTGAGCTCATGCCACTGGTTCTTTTGCTTAAAGGGATCTGTAATTAATTCTACTCTCTTAAACTGGTGGCCTTTGCCTAACTCATAAAATGTATTCCTTCCAGAAAGTAACATGCCCCCACTCCTCTTCACATATGAATAGAACTATAGCAGGCAGATGCATAGAAAGAAAGTCTCACCTTTCTGCCTTGACATCAGCAATGCAATCTTTCCGCAAAGAAAAGCAATTCACAACAGCAAGCAGTCCTTTATTACTGGGAAGATTCTGGGCATGAGACAAAGAGAGATGTGGATCCCTAGCCAACATAGCATTTTCATGGAAATAAGCTGGAAGGTGAATGTTTTTCTCTTTAGAGTTCCCAAGCAAAGGGCTTGTGAGAGGAAGGAACAGTCCCACTGAAAGTCAAGGTGCTCACCTACAGTTAAGCCGCTCAAAAATGCAATGAGCTGTCCTTCTGAATTGCATTGGATTGGGCTGCCTGACAAAGGGATCCCCTTTGAGTAGTATCAGTTGTAATGTTGTGCCCACTTTCCTGACAGTAAAATCCTACTGAAATTCCAAAACCTGCTTCTGTGTGGATATGTAGAGTTGGGCTCACTTGAGAATAAACTTACACTGAGGACTTGCTTCTGGGTGAAATGAATAACTAGCACTACAATCAAATCAATTTGATCAGAATGATGTAAATTCCAAATCCACAACAATACCTCTGTGTGAGGAACAACTACCTTGTCACTGTGAGCAAACTTTCAGGTTCTCTAGAAGTCTCGAGATAATGAACCTGAAGAATTCAGAGAAACTGGGGGGAAATTATCAAGACTTAATGATGTTTTGGTTGGTCCTAATAGAAACAAATAATAAACTGCAGATTGGGTTTTTCCCTGCACTCTGTCCTTTTACAGTTTTAATAGATGATTGGAAAAGAATCATCCTTTCCAATCATCTGAGGTCAAAGGAAATGTACCCTGCTGCTGAACTGATGTATATTTATACTGGAGTAAGTTCTGCTGCTAAGCTCAATGAAGTTTACAAATATGAGTAGTCTTATACTTGTGTTCTACTCAGAAGTTAAACTGGATTTACTCATTCCAAGTAAGCATACTGGATTGCACCCTGAGAGCCTGAATATAGTTACTTATTAGAGATGGACTGTGTGCCTCCAAATGTTATTAACCTAGATGAGCCATTTGTTAGCTGTTTGTAGCAGCCATTGCCTACTATACCCAGTGGCCAGAGCGGGTGTGAGTTTTACCCTAGGAATACCTGCGGGGGGGGGGGAGTTCCTTACCCCTGGTTTTAGTGTGTTATGTGATGTGAGAAAAAATGTTGGGGGCTATTTCACACTACAGAATTATAATGCTATTATTTCACTTTAACTGTGATGGTTCCATCCTGTGGAATCCTGGTATTTGTAGTTTAGCAAAGGTCCTAGACTTCTCAGCCAGAGAATTCTAGTACCTCACAAAACTGCATATTATGTTATTCCACAGAATGTAGCCATGGTAGTCAAAGTGGGCTAATAGTGCTGTAACTTTGTCTGTTAGTGTTAATTGTGTTATTCATTTTTTTATTTCATGTAGTTTTTATTCAATAAAAATAATTTTAAAAAGAAAAGAAACTGCCTGTCATGCTGCAAGCCTACCAGCATAGCAGCATCCTATTGCAAAGAAACAAAGTTTGGAACCTTTAGTATCTTGAATTGCTAGTCCCAGAACCTCCTAACCAGCATGGCCAGGAGAGTTACTGTCCAAAACTGTTTTTTTCCACAAGCTTTCCAAAGATGATTGAATAAAGTAATGGAGGACTAAACTAGCCTTTGTGGGGGACAGCTCCAAAACTGAAATAGCTTTAAGATGCTGTTGAGCAGCTCCATTCTAAATGTATAAATAGGACTTCATCTGCATCATCTTAAGTATCTTCCTAACAGACATAAAGACAGATCAAAATGGGTGATCCTTTCTTTTGTAACACAGAAACTCAGAAATTCTAGGGGCAAACAGAAATCAAACTTGCAAAAATCCAGTTTACCATAATAACCAATATATTTATTGGACTTTCCTGCTGTGTGATTAATTCTAGCCTCTTGTTTCCACTAAAAAGAAATATGAACTGTTTGGCCCTTACAAGTGCGTATAAAATGCCATGGTTTATGCTAGCAGAGTGATTAGTACAACTTAATTGTTTGTTTAACAGCATTGATTTGCTGAGACTGGAAGTTTTTTGTATGTGACTCTCATAGGATTTTCTCTCTCTTCCTGTTCCTCATTTGTTTACCTAACTCAGATTTAACCAAAACATGAATATGGCTGCATGTGCACGGCAGAAATAATTCATTTTGACACCACTTTAACTGCCACGGCTCAATGCTTTGGAATTCTGGGAACTGCATTTTGTTGTGGTACCAGAGCTCTCTGACAGAGAAGGCGAAATGTCTCCCAAAACTACAGTTCCCAAAATTCCATAGCACTGAGCCATGCTGGTCTTTCATTTTCCAGTGACTGAATGAAACATGATATAGGTTGGCTGGAATAGATTATCAACCCAATAGACTTTATCACACAGGGAGAAATCAGGGGGAAAGCAAGGGTTTAAACAGACATTAAAGAGGACTTATCCTGGCAATAAACAGGTAATAACCTGTGAATGATTTGTTGCTGGTTACTATCTGTTTATTGCTGGAATAAATCCTCTTAATTGTGACATCATGTGAAAATCTTCACTGCAATCACACGATTTTCACAGGCTAATGTTCGTTTAAACCCCCACTCTTCCCTGATTTTCCCATTGTGATAAAGTTCAGTGTTGTAAGTATCCAGATCTCCATTCCAGACTAGGCTAGCCATACAATGCTTGCCCAGCCAACCATTTATTTGTATATTGTGTTGTGTGCCTTCAAGTTGCCAATTTTTGGCAATCCTAAGGCAAACCTATCATGGATTTTTCTTGGCAAGATTTGTTCAGAGCAAGTTTTGCCCTTCCATCTTCTGAGACTGAGAAAACATGACTTGCACATGATCACACAATGGGTTTCTATGACCAAATAGAGATTTTAACCCTCGTCTCTGGAGTCCAACACTCAGACCCCTACAACACAATGGTTCTCACATTTATTTGTGAAACTGCACCATTTGAACATGTCAACATCATGTCATTAACCTATGATGATGTATCTGTCACTGAAAAAACATACTGATCGTTTATGCTGAACAGTGGTATAGAATTTAGTTAAATAAATAGCAAAGTATAACATAACACTCTGGATGCAAATTAGTTGAATAAGAAGTTTCCCAGGCAAATTCAACACTGCACAGGTAAGTTTGTTTTGCTTGCCAATGTTGCAGTTAAATCAAGACAAAGGTCCTAAACAGACTAGCACTCTATGCCAGCCTGGGCCCGAAAGTAGGGCTAGATAAGACTGAGTGGTTACAGGTGCCCAGCCCTACATTCGCTGCCCATGCACCATCTTGGCACGTGCCCATCCATACAGGGCATGCCATGATGATGCACTGGTATCAGAGCACCCAAACAGTGCTGGCTGGAAGGGGCATCATCATGGTGCGTGACTGCCATTATGGCATCCCTTCCAGAAAGCTGCTTACAGCAGCTTCTTTTTGCTCCTGAGAAGGAGCGGATCATTGTCACAGCATGCGGTTGCTGTGGCAATGTTCCGGGGCAGAAAGGGGTGGCATCTCTCTGCCCCTTCCTGCCCGTCTGTTGAGCCCCAGAGTTCCCTATTCCCTATTCTGCCAGATATACTTCAGATGTTTCACCCCATCAAGTGTATGCCTCCATCTTAGGATGGCTATTCATTGTTCAGCCACAAAATCCTCATCCTGTTTTCTCTCTTAATAAAGTTTCAGTGGTTGGGTACAATATCCACAAGTGTTCCACATTTATAACTTTTATTATCTCTTCTATCTTGCATCATTCCTGAAGAAACTGCAGAGAACATTCATAAAGGTTTTTTTTTAAATTGGCTAGATTTGTGTCACTGCCATCATTTAAAAGACAGAAACATTACTACTCTTCCAGTATACCTTCACCAGCCAAAACTGCATGAATGGCAAAGTTATGAATTTAGTCAAAGAAAGAGATTTTCTCCAGGTTAATCTTAAAAAAACACAAACATTTTATTATGGATGTCATGTCTTCCAAAGTAACTATTGATTCTGTACGTTATTGTCAGCAATAGGCTCCGGAAGCAATAATTTAGCAGCTGAGATTTTGAAGACGAACTCCAAGTGGGCTGAAGATAGAAGCTTATGTGTGAAAAAAGGGAGGAGAGGGAGGGATTGAGAGAGAGATGCTGCTTGCAGCAGCCACTTATAGAACACAGTATGATGGTCTAGACATTTCCCAGTGGGAGCTATTTTGCCTATATATAAACATGTGTTTGTGTGCTTCTACTTAAGACATCATGTTGACTGTTGACTTATGTTAGTTATGTATGCATATATTTCTGTTTTCTAGCTGTACCCCATAAAATAGGCCGGATAATTGATGGAAGCCCTGCTGATCGCTGTGCGAAATTAAAAGTCGGAGACCGGATTTTAGCTGTGAATGGCCAGTCTATTATTAACATGCCTCATGCCGATATTGTGAAGCTAATTAAAGATGCTGGTCTTAGTGTAACTCTTCGCATCATTCCTCAGGAGGGTAAGTAATTGACCCTTAAAACCCAAGAGGAAAATAGAAGTTGCAACCAATTAATCTGAACTGCACCCTTGGGAAAGTTAAGGGAGTTTTTATCTGTGCAGCTAGTGTGCCGCATTCTGTAAATGTTACTGCTGCATCACCAGAGACCCTGCTAGAACAGAGTCCAAGCCCTTCAAAAACACTTCAGATGGCAAAAGCACATTTGAACCACCAGGAAAAGCCTTGATGAAGCACTTCAGGGTCTGTTCCTTTGGCTCATGGGAGAAGTAACATTATCCAGCAGTTGAAATAATCCCTAACAACCCTGTTCCATCATTTTACATAATTACAACTCTCCTCATGTCAACTGATTGGCTTGCTTTGGGGTTTTTCTTCCAGTTATGCAACTGAGAACAGGCTCAGAACAACAGGAGTTCTAACAAAATGATTACTGAGCTTTAGAAACCTCTTTTACAAGCTTTTCACTTGGTATACTGTATTTGCTTTTGTTTGAGCAGTGTTGCTGTGAGGAGAGAGCTTTAAGTTGACATGACATTGGGGCTTAATTTTGTAAAGTTACCTTACAACCTGGAAGTGATATGTTCTTCCCCACTAGGAGTAACACTTGTTGAATTTTTTCCCCCATCTGATTATTCCTTCTGTTTTCCTCTGTCTATGTTTTACTTTTGTTATTCTGGCCAAGGTAAATTTAAAAGGTAATTATTTTGCTTAGCTAAATAGTAATAATGAGTTAGTTGTGCTTACTTTCCTCTGAAATCTGTGTGAAACATTAACTGTGACTTAATTAGTTTAGCAAAAAACCTTATTCATCCAGAATAGTTTGAGTACTGCCCAAAGATAATTTGGCTCTACCCTTAGAGCAATAGTCCCCAAAACCTTTTGGGGTACCAGCCTCTTTCCTCTTGACAACAACCCTAGTGCCTCCCCCATGCATATTTCTTAATATGAGATCTTCTGTTCTATTGCAAATTCAAAACAACCAATCTTGGTTACTGTTCCCTTTGCATCCAGTCACCTTGGGAGTAGCAACCGAGCAGCGACCAAGGAGCCTCTCACCTGTGCCAGCCTTGTTGCAAAGGCCAGAATGGACAAGAGGCTTCTAGGTTGCTGCTCCCAAGGTGACTGGGTGCAAAGGGAGAAGCTTATCCCTGGTAAGGAAGAACTTCTTTGTTGGGCCAGACAGGGGTGCAACAAGTGTGTGTGTCAGTTTACAGAGGCCACATGCTCTGGACTGGAGACTGTATGGGGAAAGAGAGATATTTTCACTACAGGAGTTTCTCCAAGGCAAAGGCCTCCAAGAATCAACACTGGATACCCCTTCGCCTCTTTCCCAAGAGACATGTCTTCCCCACAAAGCTTCATGTACCCTCCCACAACATATACACAAACATTGTTTTTTTCTGCTATCTCTTCTTTCATCCTTTCCACTGAAAGAAAGCAGGACAGCACCACAGCTCCAACCTGCCAGTCAAGTCCCAGCAAAGCTCACAAACCTTAAACAGGATCCAAATGTGAACACTCATTTTGCCACCAGTTCTCCCCCACCACTACATGCTGTAACGCCTTGCTCTGGTCAGTCAGTCTATACCAAAATGGCACCACTCTGAGCCACAGAAACAATGCCCTGTACCCAAACCTCATGACAGTTTCCCAAATGCCACTGCCACAACTAGCGAAAGAAACAGCTAAGGGAGAGAGCTCATCCAAGCAGGTGAAGAGCAGGAGACATCACCACACAAAACAATCAGCAAGGCTGTGTGGTGGTTTTAGGGGACCCGGAAAAGAAGTTTCATACAATCCTCATCCCCACCATGAGCCTAAAGGCTGAGTTTCCCTTGTCATTCTTGCACACCAATACTTTGACTGAAGTCCCCCCACCCTGCTGCCCCCTTTTCCCCTCACCACCTACCTGGATTTTTCAACTGCCCCTGGAAGTGGGCATGCCACCCACTTTGTGACTCACTGCATTAGAGAATGTGAATTGGCTTACCTGAGTTGGGAAGTTTCAGAATCTTACTGCAAATGAGTTCCCACAGGAGGGGAAAAAATCAGTTATTCACTTTACATTATATTGTTTTCCATAGAGTGGGATTTACAAGTTACATGCCTGTAACATGTTGGAAAAGCTTGTTAATAAAGGTATAACAAATGTATATTTCAAAAGTAATATAAAAGGTGCAGAATGTCATTACTGGGGGTTGTTTGAATGGGTTGGTGCAATACGTAACACTTGTTAATTTAATATTACTCTTAAAGGCCATTTTAAAAGGTATCTGGAATATAATATTAATGGGGTTTAAGCCATTTTAAATCAATTTTCCTAATAAGTTTTTTCTCAAGTAAAAATTAAGAGGAAAAAAAATGAAACTTAACAAGTAAGACAAGCAGTTAACCAACAAGTTACTTTAAAAATGTTATAATGAGTCAAGAGAATAAATCATGTTAACACTGTAAAGATTAAGAGTGGGGAAAAAAACACTTTTCAAAAGCAAAATTCCAAGCTTATCATCATAATCAATATTAGATACATGATTTGTATTTTTATTAATAATGAACAAACAAACAATATTTCAGCTGCCCATCTGAACAAATACTTCTCATCTATTGCTATTTAGGCCTTCTTACCTTTTGCCTTCTTTCCCCAACGTCCTCCATGATTTCCCCCCCAAGAAGTATGTTTTCTGAAAGGAAAGAAAAAAAATACAACAAAATCCTAAGACTAAATTGAAAATAAATGCACTTCATAATCATAACATATTCAAAACACACAAAACAGCATTCTTTATTATGAGCAAAACAATAGCAGCCTAGAAAGACCACTTCATTCTGTACAATACCAAAGCTTGGAATCTTAAGTTTAAGAATTAATTTGAAGATGTTAAAAGTTAGAAAATGATAAATTAATTGATTATCACGAACACTAATAAGTGATAGGTTTTTTGTAGGTTTTTTGGGCTATGCGGCCATGTTCTAGAAGAGTTTATTCCTGATGTTTCACCCGCATCTGTGGCTAGCATCTTCAGAGAATGTTGATCTGGAAAAGAGTGGGTATATATATATGTACTGTGTGACCCTGTGTAAGGAAGAGTGGCTCCCATGTTAATCTGAGTATTGTTCTGTTGTTGCTGGCAGGGCCTCAGGGTAGTAGAATATGCAAAAGGGATTAGCATCTGCTTAATTGATTATCATTGTCTGTTGGGAAAGCCCCTGACCCTGAGTGGTTTCTCATTTGCATCTGTTCAGTCCTGATTTTGCTGTTTTTCAGGACTGGTAGCCAAACTTTGTTTACTTTAAGGGTTTCTTCTTTCCTGTTGAAGTTGTCCATGTGTTTGTGGATTTCAATGGCTTCCCTTTGCATTCTGACCTGATAGTTGTTGGCATGGTCCAGAATTTCAGTGTTTTCAAACAGCATTTTGTGCCCAAGATGGTTTGTAATGTGTTCTGCTACTGCTGATTTTTCTGGCTGACCCAGTCTGCAGTGTCTCTCGTGTTCCTTGATTTGGGTTTGCATGTGTTTGCTGGTCCCTATGTAGACTTGTCCACAGCTGCATGGTATGCGGTAAACTCCTGCGGCTGTGAGAGAATAGCTGAGCGTAGCATTTGCTGGATTTTCTTGGTCGGTTTGTAAACCATTTGAAGGTGCGGTTTCCTTACCACTTTCCCTATTCTGTCTGTGACTCCTTTGATGCATGATAAAAATACCTTCCCTTTGGGTGGTTGCTTGTCTTCACTCCTCTGGGTTTTTCTGGGTGTGGCAGTCCTTCTGATGTCTGAGCTGGAATAACCATTCACCTGTAGAGCCTGATCTAGTTGCTTCAATTCATCTTCCAAGAAGTGGGGTTCACAGATCCATTTTGCCCAGTCTATCAGTGTTTATATTGTGCTTCTTTTTTGTCCTGGGTGATGGTTGGAGTTCTTGTGCAGGTATTGGTCTGTATGTATAGGTTTTCTGTATACTGTGTGACCCAAATGTTGATTATATTTGCAGATGACTAGGACATCCAAGAATGGCAGTGTTCCTTCCTTTTCTTGTTCCATAGTGAATTGGATGTTAGGATGGATGTTGTTCAGATGGTTCAGGAACACAGCCAGATCTTCTTCTCCATGGCTCCAAATGGTGAAAGTGTTATCCACATATCGGAACCATGTTATGGGCTTTTTTGGTGCTGTTTCACAGGGCTTAGAGGGCTTCCCATTGCTAGCCCATCTCTCTGTTGATAGAATCCATTGTCCCACTAGAAATAGCTTGTGGTGAGGCAATGTTCAAACATGGGACTCACTCTTCCTTACACAGGGTCACACAGTATATGTATACTCACTCTTTTCCAGGTCAACATTTTCTGAACATGCTAGCCACAGATGCTGGTGAAATGTCAGGAATAAACTCTTCTAGAACATGGCCACATAGCCCGAAAAACCCACAAAAAACTATGGATGTTGGCCATGAAAGCCTTCAACATCACTAATAATTGAAATTGATTAATTAGTTAGGTTTATAGAAATGAAGGCAGGGGAGTGGAATTCAGAAGAAAGCCATTTCCTCTTTTTTTTTTTCAAACCATTTTTTCCTTTTATTTTAGAGTGGTGAGTAAAATGCTAAAATCATAAATCCTAAAATCAACTGTGTTGTTAAAACATATGATTACATTTTATGCTCTGTGCAATGCTTAATTTAAAAAGGTTCTCCACACTTGATGTGGAAATTTTCTCTCTGTCATTACAGTATTTTGTCCTGGCAATAACTCCACTTCACCAAAAGATTTTTCCTTCTGGCTAGAAAGGTTGCAGGAGGTCACTATGGTTACTGTTGCTGTTGTTTTAAGATCATTACATTACTTGTTACATTTCCATTATTTTTCTGTTACTTTCCGGGGGGGGGGGGGGGGAGATAAAAAGTAAAAAAATTTAAAGATCTGCTCAAAATGCTCTGAAAGCATTTTAGCTTTCCCCCCACCATAACAAGAAAAAAGGATGAATAAATGTTACTCGCTACATGGAAAAAATATTAATATTACTAGAGTTGTTGTTTTCAAAATGTCTTTCATTATATCCATAATGGCACAGTACAGATATTGTTGTTATTTGTAGCACATTTGGGACCCTGCACTGCCCACTCCTCATGTTTGAGACATGTGGCCCTAAGCTATTTAAAGTCCAGGTTTCATAACAACAAAATGCTCACAATGGGGTCAGTTTCTGTACTGCTCATATACCTATAAAAGGTTTGTGTAACATGGAACTGATGTGCAGATTGCAACAAAGTTTTATGCCACAAGCATACAGCAGAAATTATAGGGACTGAGTCTCTGTTATCTGGAATTCCAAAATCGAAAATATTCCAAATCGAAAATTGTCCACATGGGTGACTGGGATACTGACATGTGAGTGACTGATATAGTGACTCCGTCCACATGGGTGGCTGAGATAGTGAAGCTTTCTGATGCTTCAGTGTACACAAACATTGATGCATGCACAAAATTATTGCCAATATTATCTATAAAATTACCTTCAGTATGTGAGTATAAAAAAACATAAATGAATTTCATGTTTAGTCTGACGTCTCATCTCCCAGATACCTCATTATGTATATGCAAATATTCCAAATTCCCCCCCCCCCCCCCCCCCAAAACCCCAAAACAAAAAAAAACCCCCCCCCCCCCCCCCCCCCAAAAAAACCCTGAAATCCAAAACACTTCTGGACCCAAGCATTTCAGATAAGGGAGACTCATCCTGTATGGGATTTAAAATTATGGTGAATGCCAAATGAATAAAATTATATTTGAGGGTTTTAAAGTCAAAGTATGATCTAAAGTAATAAAAGGGAGACACTGAGGATTTGTCTAAAGTGGTGCAGCGATTGCCTCTCTTTGCCCTTTACTGAATGCCATGTAGGATCAGGTCTCTAATTTCTATGTTCTGTTCTGCAGAGCTGAACAGCCCAGCTTCCGCACCCAGCTCAGAGAAACAGAGCCCCATGGCACAGCAGCACAGCCCAATGGCTCAGCAAAGTCCCCTCTCACAGCAGAGTCCTGTAGCACAGCAGAGCCCCGTAGCACAGCCAACACCTCCACAGCCGCTCCAGTCTCAAGGACATGAGAACAGGTAAGGAAAGAACCTCTAGTCCATTCCTGCCTCTTCTAGATATACAGTATAAAACCAGGATTTTCTAAGTGCGGATGGAGAGTAAATATAGCAAGCAAGGGGTGTATCCACACTTCAGAAATAAAGCAGTTTAACACCACTTTAACTGTCATGGCACTGGCCTACAGAATCCTTTGTAGTTTGGTGAGGCACCAGAGCTGTCTGACAGACCAGGCTGAATACCTCACCAAACTACAAATCCCAGGATTCTACAGGATAGAGCCATGGCTGTTAAAGTGGGGTCAAGCTGCTTTGTTTTTCAAGTTTGGAAGACCAGCAAGAGTATAGTTGGCCCTCCTTATCCACAGATTTTTTTATCGATGAATTCAAGCATCCACGGCTTGAAAATATTTCAAAAATGTATAAATTTCAAAAAGAAAACCTTGATTTTGCCATTTGATATAACATTGACACCATTTTGCTGTGCCATTACTGTATATTTAATGGAACTTGAGCATCCACAGATTTTGTTATCCACAGGGCATCCTGGAACCAAACCCAACGAACAAGGTTCCACTACATTCAGCATTTTAGATTGGATCCACAGCAGAGCTTAAGAAATTTACTTCTTTGGACTACAGCTACCAGAATCCCCCACCCAGCAAGCCAGTGGACATACTGGCTGGGGAATTCTGGAATTTGTCCGAGTTCTGATCTGTAGAAGGGTTTTCTGACCACTTGTTCCTCATCCTATCAGCCCTATTGGGGAAATAAGTATCAAGCTATATATTCTTCCATTGACAGATTTTGTTCCAGAGATCAAATGTGGTTCATTGTAAATGATAAGGCTAAAAATTATTGAAGGAGAAGTTGCAGTAAATCATATATGTCCCCATTTTCACTTGGCAATAGTCAACATATTGTTCTCTTTTTGGGGACCATTTTTTTTATGGTTCTGTTCTCTCTGAAAGAAAATAATTGCTAATTACAGAGTCCACAAATGAAGGCAACACATCTCCAGATGCTTTGAGATGTTGTTTAATTGTTTAAAAGCTCAATTCATTTTGACCTTTATATAAGCATAGCGGGCAAAAATCAATTTGTGCAAAAACACCTTGTGAAACAATCATCAGCACAAGTTCACTGGTGACTAAATCAAATGTATGCTAACTCGTTTTACATCAAAAGTGACCGTGAAAGTTAGATTTGTTACAATAATGATAAACTTCCATCTTTTTATTAATAAGACTGGCTCCCAATGCTCTGCACTCAATTAAATCAACATTAGAAAACAGATTGTTAAGCAACCTGAGAACTGTCTCTGTTTATAGTCATAGTTGTACTATGGCTCATTTTTCCATGTTAGTTCTGACTATCCTTCCCCACTTCCAGCTCAGCACAAGTATGAAAATACTAGCTTAAGAGAAATTAATGAATTTAAAATGTATGCAGCCATTTTGTAATTTCCAGACAGTTATATTTTGTCACTGGATTAGTTTTTGCCTTGTAAAATGTAACCAAACACATTATCATTCACATCATTGATTTACCAATATAACTCAACCACACATTGACTTGACAGTAAACAGCAGCCTCCATAATGTATTTTAAATGGATTAATTGCCAGGGGTTCAAAGATAATGCCCCATTTGTCATTTTTATTAAACATTCGTACACAATTTAAGATAAATTCCTATAATTTTCAAACAATGTGCAGCAGACTGGGGTGGCAGTTATGTAAAATATTTGTAAATCCGGGCTCCAAACAGCTTCAGCTCCCAGAACCAGGAGTATTTAATGTTTTTGTAGGTTGGAGACAGATTCAGAGGTGTGATGTTAGGCTAGTGAAAGCAGACTTTCCTGGCCCCTTCTTTCCTGGCCATCCCTCCAGAAGGTCAAGGGATACAATTGATGGGGTGAACTAAGGTATGGAGTGAGGGAAGGATACTCCCTTAAGTCATGCAGAGCCATTCTTTTAGGAGAAGGTAGGCTCTGGATACAAGTGTATATTTAAAAGAAAACTTTTTGCACAGTAGACTTCCCTATACTGTAGCACAAATTTTGAAACTTGCTTCAGTTTCCAAAGGAAGTATCTGATATAGCAGCTTTTCCAAAACTAAGAAGATAGAAGTCTTCTAGAAGCTAAGCAAACCTGACTCAGAATGGCAGACTGCCAGGTATTTCTTCCCTGAGTACAAATAAACAAAACCTTTTCTCTTGGAGGATGAAGGACTGCTATCAGAGAAACCCAAATCCAGAGCAACATTGAGTGGGTAGAAATAGTGGCACAATTCTTTGCATTCTTAGTGCTGAGTAGAAATAAACAATAGGAGTTTCTAGGGCTCAGTCTGGACTCAAAATCTTCCTCTGTGGTCTCCAGCTTAATTGATGTATGGAGGTCATATGGACCTCCCTGCATCAACTTATACAATACTAAGTGCGGTATTTGGTCAGTAACAAAAATTTGACAGAGCGTTCACACTCCATGAAGCACACTCCCATGTTCACACTCCATGAATCATGCCTAATCAGTTATCACCTGCTGCCATGCAGCAAGCATAATTAATGCAGTTTGAAACCACTTTAACTGTCATGGCTCCATCCTATGGAATCTTGGGATTTTTATTTTGTTGTGGCATCAGAGGATAGAGATGGGTCAATACAGTATCTCACAAAACTACAAATCCCAGAATTCCATAGCATTGAGCCATAGCAGTTAAAGCAGCATCAAAGTGCATTAATTATGCAGTGCAGATACAGCCATATGCTTAACAGCTGAGATGCAGAAAATCATTTAAAAAGGAAGTATGGCTTCAAACATCTCTAAGCAAGAAAATGGTCAAGATATATATTAACTGGCTTTGCCCCTCCCCAGTGCAGGGAGGGCTGCTGGAAGCATGGCCAGAAGGGCCCACTAACCCATTCTCCTTCCCTGCGGCAAAGGGGACAGCAGCAGCAGTCTATTCACAAATAAGGAGTAGCCCTAGTGTGTAGCCCATGAGTAGGGATGACAATAGTCCCCTACCCATGAATAGACTGTCAGTGCACCTCCCTCCCAGAGCAGCTGTGGCCTCAGTGATGAAAACTGGAGGGGCACACTTGCCTCTTCCACCCCTCTGGAGCCCGATTCGGTGTCATCCCTCTTCTAGGATATCACCCAGTGCAGGTCGCACCACCGTGCACACACCCAGCAACACCACTGTATACATTTTCCCTTGGTCTCAAAATCAATTGGGGGATAAAACTAACATAATAAGTCCATGCTTAATTTTACATATAGTTGCTATTAAAACTGGATTGCCAAAAAGGACATACAGTTTTACCAGCTGTTCATGGAGCACATGTGTCATAGTGCAACCAGGAGTGGCATACTCTCATTCTTTGGATTTGGATTCGTGACACCCAAAACATGATTATTTTGGAAATTGTCCTCCAAACATATGAGAATTCAAAACCATTCAGGACCAAGAAATTAGAGATGTTTATTTTTGGGATCACCGCTCTCAGAGATGCCCACATGGGCTGGAAAATTCTGGGAGTTGTACAAAAAAAGGAACTTTTTCAAATTCTGTGTAGGGTTTTACTGCATCATATTGTTGTTCTTTGCTGTCAAGTCAGTTTCAACCCATGGCAGCCCTATGAATGGGAAACCTTCAAGAGCACCCTCATCATCGAGTCCTGCTCAGATCTTGCAGACTGAGAGCTGTGGCTTCCTTGACTTCCAATCCACTTGTATTATTGTCTTCTGCTTTTCTTACTGTGTTTCATTTGTCCAATATTAATGGGGGGGGTTCCCAATGAGTTATGTCATCTCATGATTTTATTGCTTAGAGAAGCCTAAAGGAACAATCTGGCAGTATGCTTTTGATTTTTATGTAGCAGCTTGTTGTTGTGTGCCTTCAAGTCATTTCTGACGTATGCCAGCCCTATCACAGGGTTTCCTGAGCAAAATTTTTCAGAGGGTGATTGCCTTTGCCTTCCTCTGAGGGTAAAAGAGTGTGACGTGCCCAAGGTCACCCAGTGGGATTCCATGCTGAGCAGGGATTTGAACACTGGTCTCCAGAATCATAGTCTAGTGCTCAGATCTCTACACAATGCTGACTCTGTAGCAGCTACCCAGTTCTTAAGTGTACAAAAACCCTTTCCTAGAACTGGAGGAACTAAAGATGGTAGTGCATCCACTGATAACCTGAAGGTTGAACTTCTGCAATGCTCTGTATATTGGGCTGCCTCTATACAAAGTTAGGAAACATCAATTAGTTCAAAACATGGCATTCAGATTGGTTATGGGTACATCTAAGAGTGACCACATTATGCCAATATTAAAATCACTCCACCAGCTGCCAATTAGTTTCTGGGTAAAGTACAAAGTGTTGGTTATTACCATTAAAGCTCTACATGGTATGGGTCCGAGTTACCACAGCATCACCTTCTCCCATATAATCCACTCCATACACTAAGGTCCTCTCAGAGACATGTACTTCAGTCAGCCAAAACTAGACTTACTGTAACTCAGAGGATATTTGCTTTGTCTACCCCATATTGTGGAATAACCTGCCAGAAGAGATTTGTCAGCTCAAGAAGCTAAGTTTAAATTAGTCCTGTCCAGCAGACTTATCCATATTATTTTTATATTATAGTTTTTAAAGTACGTATTGATGGGTTTTAATATGTATTGGTTCAATATGCTCTTATGTGATGTGTTGTGTTATTTATTATTGTCCCCACCTCAATCTGCAGGGAGAGACGGGTAAGAAATTGTTGCTGTTGTTAATAAAAATAAAAAGTATAGTAAAGATGGTCACTCTTCTAATGTAACTATTTTTTATTACTTAGTTACAGGTCAGAGGTAAAAGCAAGGCAGGATGTGAAACCTGACATCCGACAACCTCCGTTTACAGACTATAGGCAGCCTTCAACGGATTATAGGCAACCTCCATTAGACTACAGGCATCCTCCAGTATTGGATTACCAGCAACCACCTCCTCTGGACTACCGGCAGCCCCCCTTAATAGACTACAGACAACATTCTCCTGATACCAGGCAATATCCCTTATCAGATTACAGACCGCCCCAGGTATTTGTTTGCTTGTATGTACAAATTCCATAGTGCTTTTTCCATGAACCATGCCCAAAGCAGTTTGTAATGAACTTGAACCTACTATCTACAAATATGAAACTAAAAACTCCAAATTAGCATCACCACATTTTTTGCATCAGAAAGAGGAAGAAACCAAAGCACAGTGGCATATTCAGGAGTAGCCATGTTGGCCATGCAGGGAAATAAAACCAAATCCAAATTCCATGAAACAGTCATACCTTTATAGTAGCAATTGAAAAGCACAAAATACACCATACAAGCTTTCGAAACTTCACTGGCTTCTTCATCAGGCAAAGATGTTAAAAGTCATACAAGAGAAGAAAAGTGATTCACAGGCTTACATTTTGTCTTAGATGTTACTTTTCAGAAATGCAGAAGTGATGAGTTACTTATTATTATTAAACTTTATTTATATAGTGCTGTAGATTTTCACAGCTCTGTACATTCAGTTAAAAAATTGATAAAAATGAAAATGAAACCAATAGCGTACATTCTACAGGATAATAACAAAATACATATATAAAACAATGGATAATAATACAAAATAGCATTAGATAAAATAAGCAAGCAACAAATTAAAAACATCAAATATCACATAAAACTGCATTGGTCCGCAATTAAATCACTCACTCCTTGTTGCACAATGTCGACCTCCAGTGTTCACATATCAGAGCAAGTATCAAAAAGAGTCAGATATCAAATCACACAGTGCCTGGGAACACTTCCCTGAATAATATAGTCTTCAACTCCGTTTTGAAACTGGTTAAAGAAGTGATGACCAGTGTTTACTTGCCAGTGTTACTTGCTAGTGTTCAAATAAAACTACTGGCTTCACTCCAAATATAATGCAAGGTCTTGCATTGTTTTATTCTGTTTTAATTCTAAATCTATTAATTGCTTGGGACCAGCATATACAAACATGGTTTACTGCCACATGAACTCACATGGACATGCAAATATCCTTCTAAAGCCCTTTTCAGATCCCCTGACATGTGGGAAACCCAGAGATAGGGCTTTCTTTGTGGTAGTGCCCCATCTTTGGAATGTCCTCCCCAGAGGGCCCACTAACTCTGTCTGTCTGGCACCTTTTAGTGAACCAGGGTTTTTCTCTGTTGTTAACATGTATTTTTGTCCTCATTCTCAGTTGGTGTGCTTTAAAATAACTACCTATGGCCTGTTACAGACTGCCAAAATAAAGCTGCTTCTGGTCTCTGGAGGCATGCTGTTTAAATGATGCATGCATCCTAAGAATTTGGAAGCTGCACCAAAGCTGCACTCCAGTGCTTAGGAATGGAGTGTGGCTTTGGCGCAACCTCCAGACTCTTAGGACCCATGCATCATTTAAAGAGCATACCTCCATAGAGACCCCAAGCAGCTTTATCTTGGCATTCTGTAACAGGCCTATGTTTTTAATGTCCTCCTGTTCTCTATTTTAATATCTGTCTGTCAGTTTCTCTGTGCCTCCATTTATATTAATACTGAGAACATTTTCTTAATAGTTTTAATTATTAACTGCTTTGATGACTCTTTTGTTATTGAAGAACAGATTGTAAATATATTTAATTAATAAATACAATTGCTATTTCATATACTTTTATTCTGAATGGAAGCAACCGGTACCAACATTACAAATGTTGCATAAACACTTCAAGATTTCAAAAGTGTTTTTTGTTATAAAATGTGGGTAATAATGTTCATAAACCAAGGTCTCACTCCATGCTTGTAACACCTTTTGCATGCATAATACAGCTCAATGAATTGGATACCTGGGGGGGGGGGAGAGTTAAGAAAACCTCTTTTATCATATGAATAGTTTAAGAAGGCTCACCAAGCAGATTGCGTAAATACAAAGCAGAGGGACTTGCTGCATAAATGCTGTCTCTTCGGTGACTGCTTTAGACAGAGACTGCTTATAATTAGAAAATCGTAAAACTCCCTGCAAAAGCACTCAAGGGAAGCTACTGTTTGTTCAAAAGGTCATACGTATGCGTGTCCTTGCATTGTGATTTAAATTTTATGGAAGCAGACACTATCTCTGCATGAATTGAACAGGTGCCTCTCTTCACAGAGCGCTCAGATCCTGACATTTTCAATCTCGACAGTCTAATAACTCCATAAATGCTGGGAATCAGGGAGACAGAATAAGCAGATACAACATTAGGCCAAACGTTTACAATTTACATTAAGAAAGTGAGATGTGCTCACATGTGCCTCCCCCATCATGGTCACTCTACTTATACAATGGTCATACCAAAATCATAGAATCACAGAGTTGGATGAGACCATGAGGGTTTTCCAGTCCAACCCCTTGCTGGGAGTAGAAGAAAATAAGCTTTCACCTCTAGTTTTGATTACCACAGTTTGTTATATCATCCAGGTTTGACAAACTGTGATTAGTTTTTTTTCAAAAGAAGTCAATTTCAAATGACATCATCATCATCATCATCATCATCATCATCATCCACACTTTTCCCAAAACTAGGACCCAGAGCGAGTCACAACATTAAAAGAATAATATTAAAAACATAGAAAAGTGATACCTTAAAAAAAAGAATTAAATTGTTACAAAATTAAAATACATTGCTTATAGGGAAAATGAGGCTAATTAAATTATTTGTTTTTGAAAAACTTTTCATTTTTTTAAATTAAAAAATCATCGTCATCATTATTTAGACTGTACCTGTTCCCAAAAACTGGGAAATAATTACAATATAGTTAAAAACATACAGAAGACCATTAAGACTGAATTATTAACGATATTAAAACAATTAAATCCATACTTTAAAAATTATAAAATCAGTTAAAAAGAATACAGTTTAAAACAATACAGCACACTTTTAAATGCACTTTCCGTAAAAACCTTCAGTTCCAAAATCCTGTCAAAAAATTTTTAAGTCTTTGCCTGCTAATGCAAGGACAGCAAAGGCCCATTTTAGCATCTCTAGGGGAAGGTGTTCCAGAATTTAAGAGCAGCAACTGAAAAGGCCCTGTCTTGTATACCAGCCACCATGCCTCTGAAGATGGTGGTCCTGAAAGTAGGGCCTCTCATTATAATCTCAGGGTCAGAGGTGGCTCATATGGAGAGATCTAGACTGCAGATATGACACCGTTTGAACTGGTCTGGCTCAATGCTATGGAATTCTGGGATTTGTATTTTCTTGGGGCAGCAGAGCTCTCTGACAGAGAAGGCTAAGTATTTCACAAAACTACAAAATTCCATAGCATTGAGCCATAGCAGTTAAAGTGATGTCAAACTACATTAATTCTGCAGTGTGGGTGCAGCCATGGTCTGCCAGATAGCCTGGACCTAAGCTGTAGTAGTGTCATGTGAAAGAAAAGATGGTGAAATGAAGAAGATAGTGTGCAAGCTTTAGAAGCTTATCGCACACGTTTTTTCTCATTATGGGAACGGGAAGGAGCCACTCGGAGCCACATGTGACCAAGTAAAAATGGATTTTACTGCACACCAAAGTGTCCTCAAAATGGCCCCATTCCATTCCCCATCCCCAAGCCGTCCCTACTCAGTGCTGAGGGGCATTAAACGTTCAGGTCGGAAGTCTTCCAGCCAAGTAAAATGGCATGCCTCAGCACTGAATGGGAATGGCTTGGGGCTGGGGAATGGAATGGATGCATTTTGAGACACTTTGGTGTGCACTAAAATCCATTTTTTCTCTGTCACGCACAGCCCCAAGTGTCCCCTTCCCAGAGGAAAAAAAATGTGTGCAATAAGCTTCTTAGAGTCAGCCAGAGGTTTGCCTATTCTGGTTTATGTATTGTGACATCCAAGCACATATTAGTACTTAGGATATCAGCAGTTAAGTGGTTAGGATGAGGGTATATCTACAGCTGTAAAAGGTCAATGTTAGAAATATGTTATTATCCCAATACTGGCTTATTAAGATTTGTCATAGGCAAATATATCCATACAAATAGAATCAAAGAGGCTAGAACAAACACACTGGCGCAGTTCCCAAAAAAACTGTTATAAGATTGGGATGCAAATCTGTTTAAATCTTACTATTTTAATTGTGGATTACAGACAATGTGGCAAAGGAGATCAGGAGAATATCAGACATGTCTCTTACAATATTTTAAATGTCTGCTTATGCATAATTTCCAAAGGTGATGTTTCCCTGCTCTTCTGAATTTCTGTGCAGTACTTTTTTAAAAATATATACACTATATAATCTTTCCCTCTTTGAGTATGTGTCTTTCTCTCTGTGTGTAGATTCACATGCATAATTCAGGGGAGCAAATCAACAAAATGAAGTAATAAAGCATTTACTAGACTGGTTGGGTGAAACGTTACAGCTTAAAAGTTCTTATGCAAGGAAACCCTCTCTTCATCTACAAAAAACAGTGTGCTGGGAATGTGCCATGCTATATGCCTGCTCTGTGACCTGCTGGTTTACAGCATGCAGATAGATTATGCAGAAATATTCAAATATACAAAAAAAGGTGCAATTGGGAGCCATATGCTGAGATCCTACATTGCTGCAGTGTGTTGTAAATAACTGTCCAATGGAGTTATGATTGCTTTATATAGTCCCTGTGCTGGATGCTGCCACATTGCAGTGTTTGTGGATCACTGCCAAATGTGCACACCCAGCACCCTGTTGTGTAATTATAATGCATAATGGACACACTTTGGCATCACATTTTGCACTGGGTCGCAGGCCTCATTGTGGAATGAGTAGAGACCCAATGCAGATAACATACTTCCTGGCCAATGCACATCAGCATGTGTTCCATATTATTTCTTCATTTATTTAATTTACATCCTCCCATTCTCCCAAAAGAGGACTCAGAGAAATTTCCAAATAAGTGAAAGCAAAATAACTTTTTAAAAAGTTAATGGTGCAAAGGTTTTTTAAAAAAATATTAAATCATCAATCCAATGAAAATACTGCTTTTAAGTCACTAAGCACATAAAAAAACATATTATATAAGCAGCACACCCATTTCACATGTGCATCCCTACTTTTGTTCTTCTCAGGTCTTTACAGAGGGTGTGCAATGTCTGATAAATACTCCAGACATGTAACACATCTTCACCCAGCTCATAATCTAACATAGGAGCTGAAAGGGTGGTCTGTAGCCACCCATTTTTATGCTGCAAGGAGGCTGCACCACCCAAACAGCACGGCCTCTGTCAGGACTAAAAAGAACCTGCTGAAAGCGGGTTCTTTTTAGTCCACATGCCAGGCGCCATTGTTGTGCCATTGGCACACTCACATGCACTGATGACGCACGCATTCACTGGCAACATTTGGATGCTGTGCTGTGGATGGGGCCACGCCATGATGGCACAAGCGGGGCATGGTAGGGCTTGGGAGCATATGAACACTCCATATTCCTGAGCCCTAAAATCGGCCCCATGCTGCTGCTTTCTGGCAGTCTGTACTGGGCCATAGTTACTAAACCTACTCATAGTCACTAACACTGAGTTCAAGAAAAGGTTTTATCCTTAATTCTGGTGATGGTATAAACTGATCCTCAGATGGAAAAACTGTTTTTAAGGGAACTCGCCACTGAAAACTACATAGCTGGGCAGATGTTTTTAAAAGTGGGTTGATTAACCATGTGTTAATGGCTGGGAGTACGATATCTTCCACTGCCCACACTCTTTCATTACATTGACCTGGAGTGCTACATTTAACTGAGATGTGTGCTGCAAACTTTTTGAAAGGTAAGGTGGCTTCTGAGCATTAGACTGCTTATTATCTGGCAGAAGCTCTGAATTGAAGTAGTGTTTAAGCAGCCACTGTACTTTAAAATCAATATCCAAGGGACTCCTCCTATGGATTTGAGCTTGAAAGATCAAGTGCAAGTTGACTAAATAGTATGCAAGTACAACCCATGACATTTCCCAACGTCATTCCCAAAGAAAGGGTATGTCTGTTGAGACTTCAGATGTAACTTCTGATTTCTTGGCATTGTAGAATTTTAGCTGAGATGAGGAAAGCCTTAGAATCACAGAATCATAGAGTTGCAAGAGACCGCAAGGGCCATCCAGTCCAACCCCCTGCCATGCAGGAAATCACAATCAAAGCATCCCCGACAGATGGCCATCCAACCTCTGTTTAAAGACCTCTAAAGAAGGAGACTCCACTACACTCCGAGGGAGTTTGTTCCACTGTCGAACAGCCCTTACTGTCAGGAAATTTCTCTTAATGTTGAGGTGGAATCTCTTTTCCTGCAGCTTGCATCCATTGCTCTGGGTTCTAGTTTCTGGAGCAGCAAAAAACAAGCTAGCTTCCTCCACAATGTGACATCCCTTCAAGTATTTAAACAGGACTTCTTAACCTTCTCTTCTCCTGGCTAAACATCCCCAGCTCCCTAAGTCATTCTTCATAGGGCATGGTTTCCAGCCCCTTTACCATTTTAGTCGCGCTCCTTTGGACACGCTCCAGTTTCTCAAGCCTTAACTTGAGTCTTTAACTAGCAGGAGGTGTGTGGGTTTGTGGGTTTGTATTATTTATTTATTTTCATTCAAACAGACTAATTCACAACAGCCTTTGTATCAAGTTGGGTATACTATATTTCAGTAAGCAGTGGTGAAAGGTCTGGAAACCATGCCCTATGAGGAGCAGCTTAGAGAGCTGGGTATGTTTAGCCTGGAGAAGATAAGATTAAGAGGTGACATAATAGTCATGTTTAAATATTTGAAGGGATGTCTCATTGAAGATGGAACAAGCTTGTTTTCTGCTGCTCCAGAGACTAGGACCTGGAGCAATGGATGCAAACTACAGAAAAAGAGATTCCAGATAAACACGAAGAAGAACTTTCTGACAGTAAATGCTATTTAGCAGTGAAATGCACTGCCTCAGAGAAAGATGGTCTCTTTCTTTGGTGGTTTTGAAGCAGAGGCCGGATGGATATCTGTTGGGAATGCCTTGGTAATATGAGACGAGAAGCAGTTGGGGTGGGAAAGAGCACATATAGCCATTTCTTGTTTAGGTTCCTTCTTGGTGCAATAAATTATTATTTATTGTGATGTCCAAACCAGTAAATGTTAGGTCTACTTTGGACACTTTCCAGATGGCAACAATTGCCGTTGGTGGGGAAAGCATGTACACCCACCTGTCTGTTCCACCACATACCAAAATGTGTGACACAGGTACACTGCAGGAAGTCCTGAGTGTGTGACTACCATGTTTTCATGAAGTTTTACCCTCAAACGGTAGGGGGTTTCCAGGCTTTTGTGTATTTGGACCCCATGTGAAGTACTTTAGATTGGGTGCTCACTAATAATACCAGGGCTGCTACCAACTAGTGTGAACTGGGCCAGGTATTAAACAGTAAATCACCTTGATCTATGTGCTTTCATTTAAGTGAGCTGTGAATTGGGAATCTGAATCTCATTACAGAAAAAAAGTGTTGTTGCAAATAAAATAATCTATTTTCCTTGTGTTCTTTTTATATGTTCAAATGGATTGCAAACCAAATAATCTGTTTTATCTATGTTTCCCACACAGGATTTTGATTATTTTACTGTCGACATGGAAAAGGGAGCCAAAGGGTTTGGATTCAGTATTCGAGGAGGACGAGAGTACAAAATGGATCTCTATGTCCTGAGGTTGGCAGAAGATGGGCCAGCAATAAGAAATGGAAGGATGAGGGTAAGACAGATTGAGGTGATTTGAAAGGAAGCAATATTAAACGAAGTAAAACTTCATTTCCAAGTAAACAGGCAGAGACTCAAGCTGCAAGGGTGCATTCTTTTGCACACAACTCATCTGGAAGGGAGAACAGTCTCCAGAAATATTGAGAGTTTCCAGTTCTGATTTTACCTGCATAGTCCCAGGTTTGCATCCAAACTCTTTCTTGAACTTTTCTAGGTTTCCCTCACACACACACCCTTGTGTTCTTCTCAAACCTCCCATACTGATCATGTGTCACACCTAAATTCATGCAACATTTCAGAAACTGATTTTCACCAATTTTCACTAAGCCTGTTATTATTATTATTATTATTATTATTATTATTCAATAGTTATAGACAAAGTATTAAAATGCATTAGCACTGTTACACTAGTTAAAACATTAGGATAATTTTGCTTTGGTACAGGGATTCCTCTTCCGCTTGCTTGATTTCTGTTGAAGCTATGTCCTAGAAGTAATAGTAGTGTTTACTGGTAGCAATCATCTTAGTGTTGAAGTACATGGCTTGGAAGGAGTGGCCTAGGTTGCTCCAGCCTCAACTGCGCCAGGACGACAGCAACCACATGGCCCACTTCCAAAGCAGGCTGCCACTACAGACCCAAATAGATCACTGGCAGTAGTGGATTAAATCCATTCCTTCTTGGGCCAGCTTTTCTCCTGCATGGCCTCAGAACAGCTTCTGGCTTCCGGTAACTTTGGGGGTATGCGTCATGTAAACACCACACCCCTGCCTTATTTTCCCCATGCTAGCCCTAGTTAATTTTGGGATAATATGAACAGACAGCCAAGTAATGATAACAAAATTTCAATTTTAAAAAATAGTAGGTTAATTTGAACTGACCTGGGAAGTAGGAATGACAAATCCTTGGTAGGGGCGAAAGTTCCCAGGAAATACTTCAGGATGGAGCCACAAAATAAAATTGGTTTTGACAAGAACAAAACCTGGGACTTTCCAAGACTTCTTTCTTATCTCTTACTTAGAGGTATTATTTTGTGAAATTAGATTCATGCTGTGCTTCTTTCTGAGTCAATTTACAGAGCCCTAGCCAATATGGCTTAAATGATACTGTTAGTACAAGCTAGAGTAAGTCCATTGTTTCAACTAGATTTGCCTACCTGTTGATTTGCCATTCAGGAATTGATTCAGTGATTCTGTTCTTGCTCGGACTAGGGAACAGGACTTGGGTCTAAAGACCTTACAGTTGTCTTTTATAAGCAACTCTATCTTGTGAGTCTGAACTCAGTGGGACGTAGAACATTGGGCTGTAGAAATGCATCCTTGGGCTGCAATGCTATGCCTCCTTACCAGGAAGGAAGCACAACGGAACTTAGTGGGACTTTGCTGTTGCTGTGTGCCTTCCAATTTATGGCTACCCTAAGGCAAACAGATCACTGGATTTTCATGGCAAAATTTGTTCAGAGGAGGTTTGCCATTGCCTTCCCTTAAGCTCACCCAGTGGGTTTTATGGCCGAGTGGGGAATCAAACCCTGGTCTGGTTCAATACTCAAACCACTATGCCATGCTGTTACCTCTGAACAAACAGGTCAGCCTGTGCAGAGAGATTTTTTTAAAAAAAGGAACCTTGATCCTATTTATTCCTACATAATTGTCAATTAAACTCATCCAAATGTTCTGTGGATTCCCCTTCTTCTTACTTCAGAAAACAGCTGGTGGAATCCTATACAACCATTATGTACTATGTAGCACTGCAAATACTCTGCTACCTAGTGGATTCCAGCCAGACCCCGTCAAACCCCACTTACCAGCAAGCAGCCACTGGGATCAACAAAGATCTGTTCCTTTGTCAGTCAAGAAGTTGCTGCCTGACTTTCACATCCCTCCCATGAACAATCACTAGTGCAACGGGCAGATAAAGTACCCCTGTTGCAAATCCCATTCACACTTGAGATCACTCATGCAAGAAGGGGAGGAAACTGCTTCTCGATCAATAGGGAAATAGACCCCCATCAATCCCAGTGGCTGCTTACCAGTATGTGGGGTCTGAACGACTTTCCCGGTCCCTATGTAGCCCCTAAACTGGGAGCTACATAGGGATTGTGAATACATAGCAGTTATGATTGCATAGCTCTAGGTTATGTATTTGTCACTGCCCAACAGGATTCTACCCACCTTCTTTTAAAATAACAATTATTATGAGTACTAAAAACCATAACTGCACAGTCATCTCTTCACAGCTAGGGGTTTTCAGGGAAACTAACATGTCAGATGGAAATGGCTGACTTCAGAAGAACATGATACAGATTGAGTCTCCCTTATCAGGAAGTCTGAAATCTGAAGTATTCCAAAATCCAGAACTGTCTACATGTTTGCCTGGGATAGTGACACGTTTACTTTCTGATGGTATATAATGTATACAAACTTTGTTTCATTCACAAAATTATTACAGTAGATTGTATAAAATTACCTGCAGGCTATGTGTATAAGGTGCATATGAAACATAAATGAATTTTGTGTTTAGACATAGGACCTTATCACACTAGCTCAGAAGCAGGATTTAAACTAGATTTAAACTAGAAAAACCCACAAATGCAGGAGGTTTATCACACCATGTTTCTGCAAACCTCCCTAGTGAAATAACACTAAAATAAAGCAAACATAAAGGGGAGAAGAACAAAACCTTTTTACTTTCGGAACATCTCAAAAATAAAAAGATGTCATTTTTCTCCCCTTTATATTCACTTTATTTTCATGTTATTTCAGGTTTGCAGAAACGTCGTGTGATAAACCTCCCGCATTTGAGGCTTTTTTTTCTACTTCACATCTACTTTAAATCCCGTTTCTTTGCGGGATTCCTCTAGTGTAATAAGGTCCTTAGCTAGGTCTCATTTCCAAGATAGCCTCTTTATATACATGTATGCAAGTACTGTACAAGTATTCTAAAATCCCCCCAAATCCAAATTACTTCCGGTCATAAGCATTTTGGATATACTCAGTCTGTATAAATATTAATCTGTACTTTAAAAAAATCTTATTGCAAATGAGAAAATTACATTTTTGTAGCTGTGAATGATGAGAGTAAACTCACAGAGCTACAAACATCAATAATGCAATATCAGTAAAAATGAAAAAGCACTGTATATATGGAAGAAATTATGTAGAGACTTGCTTGTTTCTTACACTGTGCATTTGTCTCTCCTTTCTGGCACTATATTAGCATTCCCTAGACATATAACTATCAGTTGTATTTTATTAATGGGAGGAACTGTTGGGTGTTTTTCCTAATTCTGCCATTTACCCATTCTGCTTAGAGTCACCCTGTTTGAAACCAGTGATGAAAGATTAGTTGAGCAATCACCTCCTATATATTACAGCATAATCATAGTTACCACAGAACATTGCTTTCACAGAATGGTCTGGGCTGGAGTCTGCATAGAATCAGCTTTATCTGCTGTAGAGACATAAGGCTACATGTGTCAGAAAGTTGTCTGAATCATGGGTATAAGAGCAATGTAAGAGGCTCTAAGTATCTCTCACAGCTATCAAAACAGGCCAGAAACTGAAATTGTTTTCATGAAACAGACAGTGCCTGAGCTTTTGAAAAACAACCACTGATGGTTTTAGAATGTCTAACACATGTAGCATTTTGGATTGCATTGTGAGATATTAAATGTTTTTTATCACTCCATTATCCTTTATAGGCTCTTCATATTTCATCAGCCTTTATTTGTAACCCTCCTTTATTTTTCCGCTGTTTGTTACATCTTTTTCATTACTGCAGAAAATTTGTTAAGGAGAAAAAGGCAAAGCAGACTCATAATGCCTTATAATTACAAATATGAGGAGTCCTTCTGACAATGCTCTTTGCTGACATTAATTCACTACTGTTATTTGTCATCTAATCAACTTCAGTTTATGATGACCTTATGAATGAGAAACCTCCAAGAGATCCTGCTTTTAACAGACCTTCTCAGGTCTTGCAAATTCAGAGCCATAGCTTCCTCGATTGAATCAACCCATCTACAGCACGGTCTTCCTCTTCTCCTGCTGCCTTTCACTTTACAGAGCATTGTTAGCTTTTCCAGTAAACCATTCCTCAGTTTAGTCATTTTGGCTTCTAGAGAGAGCTCAAGCTTGGTTTGCTCTAGGAACCATTTGTTTTCCTTTTGGCAGTGTTAAAACGCTTTTGACGTTGTTATGCAGTGCGTGAAGCAACACGTCAACGTATGGCGCCAGATTCTCCACCTTCGTGACTGTATCAGTAGCTTGTGAGCTTGTGACCTCTGCAGAACTCTCCCCCAGCACTGCATTTCAGATGAGTTTGTGCTCTTTCTATCAGCTTTCTTCACTGTTTCACTTTCACAACCATACATAGAAATAGGGAACACTGTGGCATGGATAATCCTGACTTTGGTATTTAATTATACATCTTTCCACGTGAGGATCTTCTCTCATTCCTTCATAGCTATCTTTCCAGGTCTTAGCAGTCTTCTCATTGCTTAACTACATCCTCCATTTTAATTAATGACTGAACCAAGGTATAGAATCTGTATTTCCTCACCCACTTTAAAGTTACGTACATCATCTGTCGTCATTATATTAGTTTTCTTAATGTTCAGCTGTAAACCTGCCTTTACACTTTCTTCCTTAACTGTCATCAGTAGTCATTCTAAGTCTTTGCTATTTTCTGCAAGTAATATGCTGTCATCTGCATATCTTAAGTTGTTAGTGGTCCTTCCTTCAATTTTCACATCTCTATTCCCACTTTCTATGTGTTATGTTCCATCTATACCATGCATGCATAGGGTGATAAAAAGCAGACTTGCCTGACCCCCTTGTCAATAAGAAGCCATTCTGTTTATCCATATTCTGTCCTGACAGTGATCTCTTGTCATGAACAGAGGTTGCACACCAGGACAATGAGGTGTTGTGGCACGCCTATTTCTTTGAAAGCAAATAATGGTTTGCATGATGTACACAATCAAAGATTTTGCTGTAATCTATGAAGCACAGGCTGATTTTCTTCTGAAATTCTTTGGTCCATTCCATTATTAAACACAGACATTAATACAGAATTTTAAGCAGGTGTGATATCAAAAAGTCCCTTGAACAGACTGAAGAATTACATTGGGGGGGGGCACAATTTTGTTGTTTGCTTTTTATCATACATGTGTCCCTTTTTAAAATATATATATACACATATATGTCCCCTGCACAAGAATTAACCTGTGCCTAGTCTTATAGCACTCAGATCAGAACAAGAGAAATGCTATAAGGCAAAAGAGAAATGAGAGGAATAAACTTGCAGGGTTTCCAAAGTTTAAAAGCTTGCAGTTGCTGGTATGATGAAGCCCTTTCAGCAAACTCATGCAACAGGATTAAATAGAGGAAGAAAGAGAAACAGCAGTAGTGCATTCAGTAAAGGATGTGAGAGCCTCTTCAGTGAAGATCACTGACTGGGTCAATAGACTCAGTACAAATGCATGAACTGAGAATGATGGGTACACAAGAATGAGAGTACTGAGCTTATCAGAGACTAGAGAAGAAGTATCTGTTTATAGAAGACATATGAGTAGCAATACCAAAGACATTTTTAAAAGACAATTGAAAATGCCCGCTGGAAAAAGAAACAAACAGAGTTTGTCTGAGTTCAACAAATGGAAAAGAGCAAAGTCTCCCAGGTGCTGGGGACAAAAATACAGTGAAATTTCATTTTCTGGATGCCCTGGAGCACATCTAGACATTGAGCTAATGAAATATTTGAGTAAACAGGAGAACTCTTTGCCTTGGGTTTACAATGATATAGAGATACTTAGGAGAACAAACAGGGAATTAAAATTACCTGGAGGTGCTTTCTTTTTGCAATCAACAATCCTGATACAATGAGGTTTTGTTTGACATGTTTCCCTGCTGGCTCAGCAGTCTCATCATCTCTGTACCAAATTCTGTAAAATGAGTATTTACTTACTTTGAACTGATTTTTGCTGCACTTTATATGTCTGTGGGTTTTGTTCACAGTCTCTGGAAAGCAGGCAGAGGTTGTGGAAAGCAGGCGATCCATGAGCAGCATTCCCACTCACCCAACTACCCCTCCTTTATACATGCTTTGTTTTCTGCACGGGACTCTTCTGTAGCTAACAAAATTTTGGACTTGGGTTGGTTCAAGTCCTTTCAACCTTGAACATCACTGGATGGCCTTCAAAAATCCCTTTCACCTCTCTGCATAACCTGCCTAACAGAGCAAACATTAGGACAACATAAAACTTTTTGGAGGAAGGATAGCTGAAAATACAATCCCATAAATACATAGGCTGGCATCAGGTTGGTGACATGCATGTGTGTGTTTTTATGCTCAGTTCAGATGACGAAATACAGCTCTGCCATCCATGCTCTAACCTGACTTCCCTGTGATTCAGTACGACAACAAAGGCATCCTCAAGAAGCTGAAAGGCTGGGGCTGGCTGCTCAAGCACAGCCATCTGATGAATGGCTATCTACCATTGTCCCCTGGCTATGTAATGGCTGTAGGAGGATTCAGAGGAGGGTGCAGGAGATAGTGAGAGATCTTAGGGTGTATCTAGACTGTAGAAATAATGCTCCATTCTACATAATCCTGGGAGCATGCTTTGGTAGAGAAGGCTAAAGACCTTGTAAAACTACAAATCCTAAAATCTCATAGGACAGAGCTACAGCACTTAAAGTGGTGCATTATTTCTATAGTGTAGATGCAACACCAGTTAAGACTCCACTAGTAACATACCAAGCCCCAGCTACAGAACTCTGACAATGTTGTTAGTCCATTGCGGTAAAACAATCCAAGAATCTGTGGCTCCTTAAAGGCTAACAAGTTCTATTTGCTATAATCTTTTAATTACTATAACATTTCATAAACTCTAACCCATTCCATCAGATGCATCTGTTTAAGTGTGCCAGAATCTGTGGAAATAAATTATGTAAAGCCTAAATCCAGCTACTAGTCTCAACTACAGTAGACCCATGAAATCTATTGCTGAATGATAAATCCCAAAAATTTTCAAAAATTTCCTTTTGTTTTGGAAACACTGACTCCAAATACATTTGGAGGACTTTACCCTGACTCTCTATGGCAGATATCATTATTCAGTTTTAGTCATGTTGTCCCTAGCTTCTGATTTACCTGTTAATTCTTGGAACCAACCTGAATAATAAAACTGTGTAGCATGGCGAGACATCCATTAGCCTGCTTTCCATAATCTGCTGGTCCCAAAGAAGCTTGCATAGGCAAAGAGACACAAATTGGCTGGATGTAGCACAAATGTGGCAAAGAAATGCTCTAGAATGCTAAATGGAGTTCAGCTGTACAGCTGATTCCATCGTAAATCAGGAGCAAATAGGCAATCCATTATACAGTACCTTTATAAAAGCCAAGAACGAACACAATAGTATTTATCCAGTGAAAGATAAAGGAAAAGGAAAAGGCTACCCATTTTTTTCAGGTATGGCTAACTTGCTTCTCACAAACCACCCCTGCTTGATTCATTACATATGTCTTTATAGTTCCATGGAGCATGAGAAATTTTTAAAACCTCCAGAAAAGAAACAATTGTCACTTTAAATCAGGTTTAATTAACAGTAGTAGAAGAGAGAAAGAGAAGTGGTGTCTCAATGGGCCAGGTATACTCCAGGAACAGTCCAGAGTATTCTGGCACCAAAGCTGCCCTGAAGTTGTCCTGTTACCCAGGCACTCTGGAACGACAGTGGGAAGCTGTCTGTACAACATCCCACTGTGCCACCCACTACTGCCACTGCTGTTGCAAATCACTGTTTCTGAGAACAAAACACAAGACTGGGCACCTCATTCTGACCTCAGAGGGAGCCTCTTGTACCAGCAGCGCTGGGTGGCACATTGGGATGCATTGTAAGTAAACAGCCACCTGTTGTCACTTCAAAGAGCCCCAGATTTTTTTGGGAAGAAGTGAAGTGAAAATTGAGTTTTTAAAATCTGTGGTAAGGATGGTATAAGGCATGTTTGATGCTGAACTGTCTGTGCATCACTCAGATATTTTGCACCAGAACCAGGGATTAGGCCCTGTGTCAGTTGGACTGATCTGCATGAGGATGAGGGAGGACATGCTACTTGGCCCATGCAGACACAGCCAGAGAGAGAGAGAGAAGGAAAGAGATTGGAATGTAAAATAGTATTGTTTTTAAGCCTGCATGTCCTATTATAATATACACATTTTTGATATTGTAAACTGAATTAGCATAGCCCCTGGTAAATTATGCATAATATTCTAGAATATGTACTTAAATAAAATTACAGCTCTCAAAGATGTCAAACAGACAAACCTCAAGACTTCTTATCAGAGCATCATGGGTAAGATTTAGCCACATAAATAATTAAAACTGTATTCTGAAAAACACTGTTGCTTTACAATTTCTTTTGTCTTCTGTGGCATTCAGGTGGGAGCCACAGAGAGAAAAATAAATGCAACATCTTCCTTAATACTAGCAGCAACATCAAACCCTCAACTTCTTGTTATCTTCTCAGTCAAGGGACACCAAACTAATATGCGGTCGCTCCAGTTATCCAACCGAGGGCGATGAAAGACAACCCTTCCTATCATTTGTTTACACCAGGAGCAAAGAACGTTCAGTCCCAGCGAGACCAAAGTGAAGCAGCTCATCACTTTCCAAAGAGTGAAGGTCTAGCAAACAGAAAACAAGGAAAAATTTAGTCCAATTGCTGCACTGGAGTTAGGGAGTCAATGGGCAGCAAAAGCCTGCAGGAGGGAAGAGATGGGAGAAGAAGGAGGGCAACTTCTTACAAGGGAGAAAAGAAGGTTGTTTGAGTCCAACACCATTGTTTTGGTTTTTAATTCTCTAGGCTCAGTGTGTGTACACCAAAACACCCACACACATGCTTCATGGGGAAAATGTGAGCGGGGAGATTGCAGCCCCCAACCCCTTTTAATACCCCATGTGCTTACCTGGAGAGAACCATCATGGTGTAGTGGTTTGAACCTTAGACTATGAATTGAAACCAAAGTTCAAATCTCCATTCAGCCATGGAAATGCACTGGATGACCTTGGGCAAGTCACGCTCTCTCAACAGCAGAGGAAGGCAAAGGCAAACTCCTTCTGAATCAATCTTGCCAAAATTAAAAAGGTAAAGATAAAAGTTTCCCCTTTACCAAACCAGTGTTGTCAAAGACAACTCCATGGCTATATGGCCAGCATGATTGCACAGGACACTGTTATCTTCCCATCAAAATAGTACCTATTTATCTACTTGCACTTTTACATTTTTTTAAACTGCCAGGCTGGCAGAAGCTGGGACTAGTGACAGGAGCTCACCCGTCACGCAGCGCTTGGGTCTCAAACTGCCAACCTGCCGATCGTCAAAGTCACAGTCTTAACCATGGAGCCACCATGTCCATCTTAGGGTCACCATAAGTCAGAAATGACTTGAAGGCACACAACAATAACGTTTGCCTGGACCTTCTGCCAGACCTCCCTCAATATTTTTCAGACACAAAAATGCCAGAAAAGGATTGGCTGCTATCCCTGGCAGCTGCTAGGAGAGGTGTATTAGTTTGAAATATACCCATCCCCAACTCTCCTCAGAACTCCTGACAAACCGAGAAAGTGACCTATTTGTGAGTTTTGCAAAATTTCATTGAACTGTTAAAAATCAGGAAGGTAATTTTACAAATGCCAAGAATAACAAAATCCATGTTTTCCTCACAGAAGATTCCAGATTCAGGTATTGGGGTTTCTAGTTAAAACAAACATGTAAGCCAAAGGAGTGTCACTACTTAAGTAAATTTGGAGGATTATTTTTTATTATTATTTTAGGAAGGCTGGTGAATTAAGAAGCAGGGTATGGAAAGCAGAATAAATTAACATTTTTGCTTACTGCTTTACTTTGGAGGCCATGGGCACTGTCATCTGGACAAAGAGTAGTTTGATTCTAAGGAGATTTCAGAAGCATCTGCACTGCAGAAATAATCTGTTTTGACAGTAATTCCCAGAATTCCATAGCATTGAACCATGGCAGTTCAAGTGGTGTCAAACCAAATTCTGCAGTGTGGATGCCCCCTTCAAGACAATAGCTTTTTCATAAAGCCATGCACAACAATGTTTTGCTCCAATTGAATTGCACATCTTTCTTTAAGAAAACATTTCCAGTGTGTGGACATTGCTGTTCTTCTTCCCCTGTCATGCCACTCCACCTTACCCTGTCTAAAAATCCCATGGCGGTTAAAAGTTCTGTGTGGACAGATGGATGGTTGACTAAGGAGCTTTCAACTGAGCTAACTTTTAAACGGAACATGTATAAAAAATGGAAAAATTGGGATATCACCAAAGGGGGATTCAAACAAATAGCTAGCCTGTGTAGGGGTAAAGTCAGAAAAGCTAAAGCACAGAATGAACTCAGGCTTGCTAGAGAGGTTAAAAAAATAAAAAGGGCATTTTTGGATATGTCCGCAGCAAAAGGAAGAAGGAAATGGTAGGGCCACTGCATGGAGAAGATGGCAAAATGCTAACAGAAGACAGAGTAAAGGCAGAATTAACACCTTCTTTGCCTCTGTGTTCTCAGAAAAGGAAAAGGGTGCTCATCCTCAGGAAAATAGAGCAGAGGACAGAACGGGAGAATTTCAGCACAGAATAAGTAAAGAGATAGTACAGGAATGCTTGTTTAATCTAAATGAATATAAGTCTCCAGGACCAGATGAACTACATCCAAGAGTATTAAAAGAAATGGCAAATGTTATGGGAGCCATTGGCAATAACCTTTGAGAACTCCTGGAGAACAGGAGAAGTCCCAGAGGACTGGAAGAGGGCAAACGTCCCCATCTTCAAAAAGGGGGGGAAAGAGGATCCCAACATTTATCGTCCAGTTAGTCTGACATCAATACCAGGAAAGATTCTAGAGCAGATCATTAAACAGAGAGTCTGTGCATATTTAGAAGGCAATTTCATAATCACAAAGAATCAACATACGTTTCAGTCTACAAATCTTATCTCTTTCTTTGATAAAATTACCAGCTTGGTAGATGAAGGGGATGCTATGGATATATAATATATAAAGTTTCCCATGACATTCTTGCAAGCAAGGTATTGAAATGTGGGCTAGACAAAGTAACTGTTACATGAATTTGTAATTGGTTGACTGGCCGAACCCAAAGGGTGCTCAACAATGGCTCCTTTTCATCCTGGAGAGAAGTGACCAGTGGGGTCCCACAGGGCTCTGTCCTGGGCCCAGTGCTATTCAACATCTTCATCAGTGACTTGGATGACAGAATTGGGGGCATACTCATCAGATTTGCAGATGACACCAAATTAGGAGGAATAGCTAATACTCCGGAGGACAAGATCAAAATTCAAAATGACCTCAATAGACTAGAAAGCTGGGCCAAAGCTAACAAAATGAAATTCAACACAGAAATGTAAGGTACTGCACTTACGGTGGGAAAATGAAATGCACAGATATAGGATGGGGGACACCTGGCTGAATGAAACTACGTGTGAAAGGGATCTAGGAGTCCAAGAAGATCACAAGTTGAACATGAGTCAACAGTGTGATGCAGCAGCTAAAAAGGCCAATGCAATTTTAGGCTGCATCAATAAAAGTACTGTATAGTGTCTAGATCAAGAGACATAATAGTGCCACTGTATTCTGCTTTGGTCAGGCCCCACCTGGAATACTGTGTCCAGTTCTGGGCACCACAATTCAGAAAGGACATTGAGAAACTGGAGTGTGTCCAAAAGAGGGCAACTATAATGGTGAAAGGTCTGGAAACCATGTCCTATGAAGAACAAGTTAGGGAGTTAGGGATGTTTAGCCTGGAGAAGAGAAAGTTAAGAGGTGACATGATAGCCCTGTTTAAATACTTGAAGGGATGTCATATTGAGGAGGGAGCAAACTTGTTTTCTGCTGCTCCAGAGAACAGGACCCGGAACAATGGATGCAAGCTCCAGGAAAAGCGATTCCACCTCAACATTAGGAGGAACTTCCTGACAGTAGGGCTGTTCGACAGTGGAACACACTCCCTTGGAGTGTAGTGGAGTCTCCTTCTTTGGAGGCCTTTAAGCAGAGTCTGGATGGCCATCTGTCACAGGGGGTGCTTTGATTGAGATTTCCTGCATGGCAGGGGGTTGGACTGGATGGCCTTTGTGGTTTCTTCCAACTCTATGATTCTATGACTGTGGTTCTAAGAAGTGGCATGGTTGCCTTTTGAAGTGGTTGCCTATTGCTATTAACTAGCCTTAGATCAAGATGGTAAATCTCTGGTCTCCCAAATGGCTTGGGTTATAACTCCTACAAGCAACCATTGGTGATGCAAAGTAGAGATGGTGGGAGTTGTAAGCCAAACATCCAGAGAGCTTAAGGTTGCTTACCTGTCCAAGATGAGGAAATTACCTTAGCTGTCCCTACAGGTTGCTGTCCACCAGGTTTATTCTGTAGAGCAGGGAGAGAACGCTCTTGTCTAAACTCCATCATCCTCACCAGCTCAGTAAGGATGATTTCCATTAGAAACACAGACCAAGGAATTAGCGAAGAACTTTGGCTTTATTGGCTTATGCTTCTACTGTTTGCAGATCCACTTATGAGGAAGACACATCTCTCCACTAAGCAAGGTCCCGCTGAAAAACTATATAAGGCCTTTTCTATGAAGGCTAGATTGGTGGTAGTAATCAGGGGCACTTTCATAATGAACAGTTATAGTACTCTGATGCCATTTTAACTGCCATGGTTCAATCCTATTGAAACGAGGTTTGTAGTTGTGGGGACATGAGGGCCTTCTTGATTAAAAATGTAATTATTCCTCCCTATACTGCAATTCTCAGGATTCCATAGGATGTTGCCATGGCAGTTAGACTGTGCTATAAATGTGTAGTGTGCAGTGCTATAATTGTGTACTGTGAAATAGCCCTAGCATACAAAGTCACTGTAAATGTACGCACTTATTGTAATCGTACTTAATATTATGTAGTGTTTTAAGTTTCAGAATGTGTCACATAAGGTTGGCCAGTGTTACTGTCTCCATACTACAGAAGTGTTGCTGAAGATGTAGGAGAGTGGTTTATTGAAGGCCACACAATACATTAGCATCTGAGATAAAAACTGAATCAAGAGGATCCTGTCTCATGCACCATATACCAGCCATGTATGACCCCAGCTGACTCCCTGAATCTGTTTGCTGTTATGACAACTTCTATAATTAGTTATATTTCACCAACAAAAGATCCACAAGTAGAAGGGGCAAGGGAGGACCACTGCTATTAAGAAAATTTCATAATGCTGTGCCTTCCCATGTTGCCTCTTTTTGTCAGCAGCAAGGATGCCGGTAAAAAATAATAATAAGATATTGAACGTTTAATTTGGAAACCGCAATGCATGTCTAAACAGGAGATGTCACTTTCCGTAGGGCAATTAGTCTCTTTCAAGAGGTTTAATTATAAAATGCATTAAGAAGACGACAGACAGCAGTGCCCTTTGTACACAATCATCGGGTGCTGTTTTTACCATTAAATTTCCTCACTTAACACAGGTTGAAAGCCTATGCCAGCAATTACATTCATTTCTGGTGCAGCAGGGAAGTGGTGCACCTGTAATGAGCTTTTTTTGTTGGCAGAGCCTCGCTTATTCAAGAATGGCACAGCAGGCAACTTGCTTTAAGTTAGGCTACTGTAATTGCTTTGAGATGTCATAAGTCAACCGTGCACATTGCCTGACAATATTTACTAACCCATTAAATACCTTTAGGAACTTGCATTTATTCCAAGCCATTGCATGCTCCAGTTAATAAGTATCCTTCCCACTAATCCCACCATAGACCATCTCCTCCTCAGTATTCTGGATTTTTTTTTTCCAAGACACAGATCACAACGGCGTTGTCAGTTTTCTAGCTAGTCTTTCTCCATGATTTCTTCCCAACCTTTCTGTATAAGAAATTCCAATGTAGAAAATTTATGTGTCTCTTTCTATGTGAGTCTTGTACTGTCAACTTAAAGCTGAGTTATTTTGAGATTTGACCCAATAGTGAACACCATTAAGGGCAGAGATGAGAAGATTTTGACCCTCCAGCTGTTGGTGGACTACAACTCCCATTTCCCCTTAACATTGGCTGTGCTGGCTAGGGCTGGTGGGAGTTGCAGTGCATCATCTAAAGGGCTGCACATTGTCTGCCCCTGGTTTTGAGGTAGTGCCTCTGCATATCAGTTTCAAAAAGATGGGCTGCAATTATTGCCCAGCTCTTTCAATATATATGGATCACTCCTTGCTGGTATGCAGGACATCACTGGCCTAAATGCAGCTGTTAGTCCCAACTAAAGAAGACCCAGTGAATCCACTGCTAAATGGTAATTCAGTACTTATGTATTCAATAAGTCATCTCTACTTTAGGGTAGCAATTGGATTTAGGCCGTTGTCTGCAACAGAATACAATAACAGGAGGCTACAGCAGAATGTGGAGGGTGCACAATTGAGAAAATCATGGAAAAGTTACCTTTTTACTACATTTCCTAGGCTTTTCCATGCTGACTGGGAATTTGGAGTTCAAAAAGATAATAGAACCAAACTTTGGATGCTGTTACAGCATATTTCAGCACCTCATTGTAACTCTTTACTGTGAGAACACTTTTCTGACTTCTCAGATATTGCAGCAATACCAAACCCAGATCCCTTAGAAACAGATGAAGATGACATAAGGCAGAGCTACTCAGTGGTGGTCCTTTGACCAGCTTCCATGAGACTCTGAGCCATTGGTAGCTGGCCCTGGCAAGTTCCAGGAGAGAAAAACAATTGTATATAACAGTTTTTATGTAATTTTATACTGCTTTTAAATTATTTTAATTGTTTTAATTTTAATTTTAATTTTTTTGGTAATGTTTTTATGTGTGAACTGCCTTGGGTCCCTTCTGGGGAAAAGGCAGCATACAAATGAAATAAATAAATAAATACCCAGTGGGCACAACTGTAATGCTGGTCCCTGGCACTAATAATTGCCAGTCTTCCACATCAGATACATGAAGAAACATTGACTTAATGGAAATCAAGGATCCTTCATTCTGCAGGATCCATGTAAACATACTTGTCTGTGACAATTCAAAGAAAATTAATAGATGTTTCCTGATCTTACACAAAAGGCATGATAAGAAGGACATCAATGATCTTCTTGCTAACCAGAAGTATTTTTTAAACATGTGTAAATGTTGCATTCATCCAAGTCTCGTTATTTTAATGGTTTTTAAAAGCTATACACTTTTATTCATAATTAACCTATCAATAATAATGTAACTTAGATGTTTCCTTGGAATATTATCTCCTCATTATTGTTACAAAACAAGCTGCCCAATTTCATAGCTCAGTTGTTCCGGTGCATGGCTGGTGAATCTGAATTAATCTGAGCTGCAATGACTCTTTCTTTTAAGCAAAGCACTCCCCTGCTTTCAATAAGTGTCAATGAAAAGAATAATGACGATGTAGCTTACAGTTGTATCAAAGAAGTGCAAATGATTTGTGAATGTGACAGAGCACTTCATTCTGCAGAGAAAAAAAACATATTCTGTTTATTGATTTCAGGCATTTGTGTGGATTATTTAAATTGGGCTCAGCTGTATCTTTTGGAAACTGAGCAGGGAGCATGAAATCCTTTTGCAGTGCAACAAATGCTCTGTGGAGTGAAGTTCAGTAGGAGAGATTCTTATGATGGGACATAGTGGCAGGTGATTTTTAAAATCAATATCTGAAATATCACTGGGAATGACACTGCATGATCATGCTTCCAATGAGAAAAAATATAGCTAGCCTCATGGGAACTGCCTAGGGATACACAACGCTCCAATATGAAAGCACTGGCTGGCTAAGCAGTGGCTCACCTTTGTAAATTAACTACAGAAAAAGGCATGTGAAACCACTTGGCCAACTTATTTAATAATACCTACCTAACTGCTAATGTACTGTATACAGTGGGACCTTGTTGTCTGCTGGGGTTTGATTCTAGGATCCCCTGTTGATAACAAAATCCGTGGATGCTCAAGTCCCATTAAATATAATGGCAGAGCAAAATGGTGTCCCTTATATAAAGTGGAAAATCAAGGTTTGCTATATGGAATTTATACAGTACTTCTTTTGAATATTTTTAAACCGTGGATGCTTGAATCTGTGGATAAAAAAATCCGGGGATAAGGAGGGCTGACTATAAACTCATGTATAGCTCTAGAAATTTTAGTCAAAAAATAGACCCAAAAATCCTGGGTCAGCAAATTCATGGGTCAATATAAGTACTGTACCTTAATTCTTTGTTTTAAAGGAACCATCCCCTTATCCGAATAGGGTGACAAAAGACGAGAGCTTAGTCTGTCCCAGGAAAACCTAAAGAAGGCACCAGCCCCCTCTACTCTCTCTACTGTGGCACAGCTTTTGAATGTCTGGGTGGAAAAATAATGGCTGTGGTGGCTCTTTGCCACTTCCCCTAAAAGAAGCATAAAGAGAATAGAGGGGATTGGTGTTTCTTTTAGGTTCTCCCAGGATGGACTAAGCCACATTGATTGAATCCATCACATGGCTTTCCTTTTTTGTAATTTTAGTGTACTTAATTTTTCTAATTTATTGTAAAGCACTCTGAAATCTTATCCTGTTTATCCTCTAAGAGGCCACTGCCATATAATCTATTTCCCATTCTCACTAAAATGGCATTTCTATGTATTGGTGGCCAGATACCTCCTATAGTCTGACTTCTTCCTTCTTTGGCAGACAGAACTCTGCTCACATTGAGCTATTGCAAAACAGATGCATTGCTCTTCTCTTGATAACTGTGTTTATTTAATCTGCTCAGCCATGTGTCCTCCTGTCTAGCAGCTGTACCTTGCCTTTCAAAGAAAAAGCTTCCTAAGTTATCCGTCATTTTATGCCACAGTGATCAAATGTCCCAGCCAAAGGAATTGAAGTTTTATTTAGCTGGAGCTGATGGGCAACCTGTTGTTCTGTTGATACCACACTTCTTTGACTGACTGCACATTCACTTGGCCGCATGAGTGATAACCCTTGGCCTGTCAAGCGACAGCTGAGCTATGGGGTTTAGGGAGCCATTGTGTGGCATTGTCTGTTCTTCACAGTCTGGGCTTGTTTGACAAATGAAGAGAATTGCTCTTGGGGAGAAGCTTCTAAATGTTTGTCAAGCAAGACAACAGTTACATTGCAGCCATGAACAAAGGGTATGTTTGTGCTTGGAGCAGAAGTGATGCAGTTTGTGACCTTGCTGGAGATGAATTATGGGGTAGTTGTTGTTGTTTTTTAAAGGAACAAGAGCAGCCAATCTTCATAAGGTCTTTCTACCATGAATGAATAGATGGCAGATTTCTTCCTGTCTCCCCTCTGTGTGTGCCCTAGGGCAGGGGCATCTCTAGGGAGTGCAGGGGGTGCAGATACCCTAAGAGAGTATGGCACCACTGCTCCTCAAACATCTGCCTTTGGGCAGAAACAGACTGCGATGTTTGCCTTTTAAAAGGCTGAAGAGGTAGTTCAGTGGGCTGAGGCTCAGTGGGAGGAGAAAAGAGAGGGGTTTTTAAATATATATACATATAATAAATTTAAATTTAATTTTTGAAAAAAATATTCTTTTTTAAAAAAAATTAAAAACATCACATCATCAATTTTTCACTTTAACCACATGAAACTATGTACTGTACATGTAAATGCATTTGGGCTTTGCCTGTGATATTGTAATTGAAAGATATAATTTTAATTTTGCTAGCATTTATGCCACAACTGTTGCCATTATATTCAGTGATTAGAGAGCCCTGATGGTGCAGTGGTTAAATACCAGTTGGCCAGTACTGCAGCCAAAAGGTTGCGAGTTCGATCCCAGTGCCCAGCCTTCTTTTGTAGGTTGGTAAAATGAGCTTGTTGGGGGCAATTACCTTACATGCTATAAACCGCTTAGAGCCTACTTAGTTCAGTATGGAGTGATATAGAAATGTAAATGCTATTGCTATATGAGAATTATAATTTATGACTAAAATGAGTACAAAACACATTACTGGGGATTCTGTATGGTGTAGTATGGGACAAGGTGAATGGGAGGGGATGACACTGTGAGTTACCACACCAGGTGACACCAACCTTGGTGACGGCACTGCGCTAGGAACTAATGTTAATATTTGCATCCTCAACAACAACAAAAAGTGGGAAAGTTCTTTGCACTTTGGAACTTCACTGAGAAAGATTCATTTGTACAAAATATACAAATGGTTTCCCAGCAGAAATGGTTTCCCTTGTTATATATACAAGGTCAGAATGAGGCACCCACCACCTGACTATCACTGAGTGCGTCATTCTGACCTCAGAAGCAATCAGCCTATGGTGGCAATAGCTGTACCAGGTGGCTCTGCAGGACACCCATGCAGACAGCTGTTGCAGTGTGAGAACAGAAACCAAGTTAAGTGGGACAGGTAGAGGCAAATGCAGGGCCAGGATATTGGGCACTACCGACAATGAATTAGGCAGCATCCAGATAGTTTTTTAAAATCTCTGAAAATGCCAGTTTTATCCATAATCGAACCAATTTTATTTCTGATATCCTGGTGACATACTGATTGCTTTTTAATATTTCCACTGAATTCCTGGTATTGCCAAAACCTGTTTATTCCCATGCCTGAGGAGAGTTTATTTTTAGCTCAATTTATTATAAAATAAAAAGATTCGGTACTTGCCTATGTGTTCTAATTATCTCGGAACTAGTAAAGATGGCCACCAAGTAAACACTGCTGATATTTCCATGATGAAGATTCAACAGAGATCAAGTGAGGGAAAGAGGAATGTTATCACTAAAAGATTCTGATTCTAATGCTTAACTGGTGATATTGCTGAAGCACTTTAGTACAATAACTGTAACTCCTGATTATTAATAATAAAGGCTCTGTGGAAATTGATGGAAATTGGTGAAAATCGATTTTTGAAATGCTACTTCACACTCAATGTGACACATGATCAATGAGATGGAGGAGAGAAGGGACATAAGGGAGAAAGGGAAACCTGGCATGTTTTACGAAAGGATTAGATGGAAAAGCAGAAAAACCTATGACAATGCAGGTACAATCAGATGCATTGCCCCCCCCCCCGGTGTCACCCGTTGCAGGGGCTGCCGGTGGTGTGGCCAAAAGGGTCCACTAATGCCTTCTCCTTCCCTGCAGCAAAGGGGGAAGCAGCAGTGATCTACTCATGAGTAGGAATTGACCCCAATGATCTACTTGCAAGTAGGGGTGGCAATGGCTCCCTACTTATGAGTAGACCACCACAGCAGCTCCCTACTCTCAAGTACAGTGCTGGTGCAGTCCCCTTCTTAAGAGACATAGCTTCAGTGGCAAAAATAGGAAGGGCACCCTCACCCCATTTTGGGCCACACCACTACACACACATACAACCCAGCAACACTACTAGGTACAATCAAAACAAAAAGAACTGGGCATTCTCAATATTTTCTGACAGTCTTGTTGAGAGTCTTCTTGGTGGCGCAGTGGTTAAATGCCTGTACTGCAGCCATTCATTCACAAACCATAAGGTTCGAGTTCACTGCCAGCTAGGGGCTCAAGCTCGACTCAGGCTTGCATCCTTCTTTACTTCTTCTATGTATGGGATACTCTCAAAAATCCTAGCAGTTGTTCAGTGTACTGAGCAAAGTGGTTCTTCTTGTATCCTGAGCATCTGTACAAGTTGCAATTTCAGCAAAAGAGCACTTAAGTATCAAAGATGGCAGAAAGATGTCCCTAGGATATGACTGCATGTTGTGTTACTTTTTTGTTTGTCATTATTGCATCAGGGCCAGTTATCCCATTGGGCAGATTGAGTTGGTCTCTGCTGGGAGAAGATTTGGGTCTGTGTTCTGTCAATGGTTGGTGGTGGTATAGCTAGGCCAGCTAGGCCAATTAAGTATTTTCAATGGGTTTGAGGAAGGAGGAATCTGGTGTCTCCTTGTGCAATGTCCTTGTTCCATGTATACAAATATATAGCTGCAATCCATGTACATTAAAACTTATGGTATGTGAATAATATGTGCACATAATTGTACATATTAGGCATTTGAATATGCAAAATTAAATACACTATTTGCATTTGTTTAACTTTGCATCTCTCTCTCTTCTTTCTTTTCTTTTCTTTAATCTGGCAGGTGGGAGATCAAATAATTGAAATTAATGGGGAGAGCACAAGGGACATGACACACGCCAGAGCAATAGAACTAATCAAATCTGGTGGCAGAAGAGTGCGGTTGCTATTGAAACGTGGAACTGGACAAGTCCCAGAATATGGTGGGTTTTCACTTTTTTTATTCTTGAATGATTTACAGCATCTTTGTGTTTTAAATTACATGTATAGGACTCCATCCCGCATTGTACTAGTGGATTTCCCCTTCCTCTCTACACCTTTTCAGATCTGCTTGGGAGGGTGCCTCTACCCTCTTCAGATGTTTTGAAGAGGTGAAGCAGATACAATGGGGAAAAGGAAATTCCTTCTTCCAGTGGTGTCTGTTTCACTGGCAGACTGGTGCATTGAGATGGGACCCATTCAATGCTATGCATCTCTTGTAAACGCCCCAAATCAAGATGGAGGTACATGCTGTAACATTTACTTAAGTGGTTGTATGACTTCTAGAGATACTTAGCTGCAGCAACTGCTTTACTTTCTATTATATTGATCCCAAATACTTTCATGACTTACCTGGTTGGATAAGAGATGCTTTAAGCACCAGTGGAATGTCTTCTGACTGATTTTCACATGGCTTTTTTATAAACAGAACTGTATATGTACATGGATAGATGCATGGGAAGATTTTGGTAACAACAAACTTTCTAAGAGTTAAATAGTTACAAGTATTTTCATAACAAGAGATGTGCAGGGTATATATTTTATTTCTCTATTAATGCTTCCTTGGGGTTATTTGGGGGTTTTGCTACTGCTCTGATGTTTTTATTTTGCGGGCTGGATGGGATTGATTTTATTGTCATGGTTGTAATGTGGGGAAAAGGAGGAATGCACATTTTAAAAAGGAATAACAATCATTTTTATTTTGGCATAGTACAACCAGCCATTTATGCATTTTCTCAATATAACCACAAAGACATTATGTTTTTAAAAATGAGGATGGCAGAGGGATATTAGAATGCAGGCATCCCTTCATTATATTAGGTAACCTAGAGTTATTTCCTTTTAATTAAAGGAATAGTCTCCAAGGTGCAATTAGAAATTTAGAAATTTGTTCCGAAAGAAAACAGTTTGTCATTTTCCCATTGCAATAGTCTTACTTTCAAATTCTTTTTTATGCCAATATGAAAAAACATAGGAGCCTAAAACCTAAATCCAGGTGCTAGTCTCAGCTCAAATAAAGCCACTAATTTAATGAGAACTTGGTAAATTCCCTTGATTGAATGTAATGCTGTATTGTCCTTTTTCCTGTTTTTCACATATAGTATCTGACTAAAATAAATGCATTGAATTGAATGATTCAGTTGATCTATTCTAGTTTAGAGTAACAGATTTAGACTTAAATGATTATCTTTACAAATTTTAAAGCCATGTAATATTTGTTTAGCTTGAAGCTATTTCGGAAACCTTTCCTCCAGATTCTGACTTGAAAACGTGTACCACATCTGCCAAAGAATATACAGTACTGATACATTCTTAACTGGTCCTGAAACCATTCCTGACTGGTACTTACCTAGACTCTGGGAGACAAATTTCAATGAAAGAAAGTCCACAACATCCCTAACAAATATCTTGGGCCTTAACTGAATTGCTACCTGCAGCACTGGGAAAGTTACTTTTTTGGGAACACAGCTCTTGAATCCTCCGGCCAGTATGGTCACTGGTAAGGCTCACTGGGTGATTTTGGAAGTTGTAGTCCAAAAGTAATTTTTTTCATGCTCTGATGGGCTGAGTCATTTTCTTAGTCCTTCTTCTCCCCATCCTGTTGTTTGAAAATGCACTTACTCCCCTTGTTATGATGAGATAGATGACTAAATATGTTCCCAGGCATTCATGAGAATAAATCAATAGAAATACACCTGCAGAGTATGCTCAGCTGAGAGAGTAAGTCCGGGGGACATAAGAGATAAATTAAGCTGGCTGGTTCAAAGTGAGGGAGGGGGACTTTTGATTGCTAACAATCTAAAGTATGCTTAAATGGAAAAATAATGTCATGATTCTGCCTCAAGAAACAGAGCTATAAGATGTAGCTACAATAATTTCCCTTCCAACCAAAACCCATCTTTTCTTAGCTGCTGTACCCTAAATCTGGCCATTTCTGACTTGGTTAGATTCTGGGGAACAGCAAGCAAGTGTCCAAAGATTTTCCTATAGAGCAGTGGTTGCCAAACTTTGGTCCTTCTGATATGCCCAGAGATCCTGGCTGTTGGCCAAGCTGGGTGGGGTTTCTGGGAGTTGAAGTCCAAAACACCTAGAGGACAAATGTTTAGGGATCACTGCTATAGAGGGATGTGGAGTGACAAGCCTCTACAAGGACCTCCAGGGACCCTCTTGATGTATTTGTATATGATGTCATTGTTCCACATCCAGCTCTAAGAAAATATCTGGATGCTTGTCTGCTGGCCTCCCCTGTCACCACACTCTACCAATTAGGGATTTTGGTCACCGCATGGTTGGTAGTGAATTCTGGACTCCTCAACCACTAAAAAAAGTGAGCTGCAATGGTGTAACTCCAATTAACATCATTGTAATTCACCAACAAGTTACAATTTTGTTTATTGCTTAATCTAATTAAGGGTTTGTTTCATAAGCATCTGCTTATCTGATTATGTTATATTTAGATTAGATTAGATTTATATTTCAGAGGTTCATTAGTTAATCTCAATAATTTTTTAAAAAATGTTATTTATCAGTGATGTGTCATTTTGTAGAAGTTATCCTATCAGAGCTTGGAAAAATTACTGTTAGGTGCCAGTGTTGTGGGATTCTGGGGGTTTTAGCTAAAACAGTAACTTTTCTCGTTTCTGGTCTAGTATTTCAGAATTCTAGAGGCACTGAATCCCTAGAGCAGATTTTATTCATATATTGCACTGACCAAGCATTAAACAATGCGATATGGCATTTTTGTTATAAACCATCAGATATTGGGGGGGGGGGTCCCCTAACAGGCACAAACTTCACATAGATAAAAATAAAAATGTAGGGATGTCACAGAATAATGAATAAAATGGAACATACAAATTAGAGTAAGAGAGTTGAAAACAGTGCCCAGCTTGTCATCTCCTCAGAAGAGCTAAATGATGCTTTTAAATTAGCAAGGATTATATTTATGAGCAATCACTCCAATCCAGAATGTCATGACACCGTGATTGCGCAGCCAGGTATTTCTCTAGTTTTTATCTTACTTAGCATTTGACAACCATAGGGAGAGTTTTGAAGTGAAACTATGAGCACATAATGGTGCCAGAATTGTAAGAAAGGCTGGATAAATAATCAGTCCATATACAACTTTATCCACCTGCATTTGTTTGAGGGTTCATTTCAAAAAACACACTGTGAGTTTCAACATACACATCCAAGGGGTGGGTTGGGGGCTTGTTAGGAGCTGATTTGACTAACTGAGCATCACTTACAATTCCTTGGTGATGATAAGCTGAGAGAGAGATTTGATGTACAATTAATACAAAGAGTAATCCACCTGTCTCTGGGAATGCAAGACTAGTGTGGGAAGAATTAAAAGATCCTGTTATTAAGGCAGAAAAGGGACATGGCCCTAAAGTGTTGCCAGAACATCCCCATATGTTACTGTTATCTATAGGAGTAAAGAAAATGATTGATGTTCTGAGATGCCTTCATGGAAGGATGCACCAACTAATAGCTGAATAAGCCCCCGCAACTATATTTAATGAGGAAAATATGGGTAACAGAGTGTCCAAACCCAACTGCACCCACCAACATTAGGAAAATTGTTTTGAAGCAAAAAACAAAAGAAGAAGAAGAAGAGGAGGAGGAGGAGGAGGAGGAGGAGGAAGGAAGGAAGGAAGGAAGGAAGGAAGGAAGGAAGGAAGGGGTGGAGTGCAGCAGATACATTTAAGTGCTTGAAGCCTTGGCTCACTGTATGCCCAAATCATGTGCTCTTTCCCAAAGAGATGGAGGATTTGGTAAAATCTACATACATACAGGTATAAGTGTTTTTTGTCTATCATAGCACAGACCCGCAAAATGCCGCACAAGATTGGAATTATCCTTCAGGTATAGTGGATCCCAGTTAATTGTGTGTGACCCAACCCTGAGATATAAAATAAAGCAAAATAGATCCAGATCATATCAAATTACCTGACAATGCACATGAGTCCTTTCACTGTTGTTTTTGCTTTATTTTTGCTTAATAGGAATGAGGTCCACATTTGGAAAAGAAACATAATCAAGGCCATTGACTTGCCTTGTCTCACTTTGACATAACAGTCTGCTTCCCAGTTTGCCAAGAGGCACTTAAAATTCAACATGAAAATTTAATTTCTGACTCCCCAAATTTCATTTCATTTCAGCAGTTGACTTCCCTGTTTGAATTTCCTATCTTGTTTTTCAGAAGGTAGTTCAATTATCTGGCTAACAAGGAAGCTTCTGAGACTTGCGACAATGCAAAATGCCCTAATTAAAAGACGCACAAGCTTGATCAGGAATTAGAAGTAGAACCCAGGACCAAAAAATTAATTTTAGTTTTGTGCTAACTAAATAAAATGTTAATATTCAGGCTTGTGCAAAATAAAAAAAATGGCATGTTTTCATATATCATATGTATAGTTTACTTCATGGCATGGCAAGCTATTAATATTAACTGCGTAGGGGTTTGAACAGCTTTGAATTCCACATCCAGGTTATTTTTCTCAGGTATGGGGAGAGGATAGTGAAGAGCTCATAAAAAATGAATCTGAAAGCAGCACACATCCCCAAAAGCCAGAGCAAAAAGTGCTGTGAATGCAGTCAATTTATCTCCCAGGGTTTTTGCTGGGGTTTTTTAAGTCTTACTATCACAATGAAGCAACCCACTGAAAACTAGCATTCCTTTTCAGTAACAAATGTAAACTCTCACCATCAAAAGTCAGTGTATTTTCATACAACAGATGGCACAAAACTGAAATAATACAAGTCACCTAATGGTGGCTTTTCCATGTCAAGAAGAAATATATGATTAGTACCTTTTTTAAAAGGTTTTGTAATCAAATCAACAGAAGGAACAAGTTCCTTAGAGAGGTTGTGGACTTTTAAAAGGAGAGTCTGGATATATACATATCAGGGTTGGTTAAAGTGCTGTGATTGATTCAAACTAAATGAAGGGATCTCTCAGTGCTTTTCAGTAATACTGATTTATCAAGCAGCTTGATTCTTAAAAAATATCCTTTCTTCCTGTGGGCCAGGCAATGGTTGAGGCACCAGTGGTTTATAGAAAGAAATAATGTGAATTACTTATACCACTAATGATTTTCCTATGAAGATCTTCATAGCCCTATAGGCCCTATGCCTAGAACTAGACCACAGCTCAGTGTAGCTTCTGTAACCTAAGAGTCATGTATTTCCTATATCTATTCCCCCCCCCCCCAAAAAAAACGCACCTGACAACAGGACTCTGAACTTGCTGAACAGTCACCAAAAGCAGCACCAGAAATAACATGTTCAAAGCTGAATAGGCCAGTGGTTCTCAGATATTTTACCCTTATGATCTCCCTTTACATCTACATGTTGCTACACCACACCTGATGTAGTATAGGTATCAAAATATTTTCTTTGTTTACACATTCATGTATATTCATTTTTTAACATCTTATAAGGAAATAGCCCATTGTCATTGTTCTCCTTCTGCTCCTCCTGCCCACTCCCCTCAAGCAGAAGTTCCAAGTGCCCTCCGTGTCTTTTTCTTATCCTCTAGGTCAGAAAAGGTTTGGAAAGAGGAGGAGGAGAGGGAGGAAGAGGAGAGGGATCAGGGTCTCCAGGTCTCATTACCCCCCTCCCCGAGCAACTGGGGGTCCCACCCCACTGTCTGAGAACTACTGCAGTGGTCTGCAAGCTAAGGACCTCCAAATACATATGCACACATATACACAATTACTAAATTTCAAGTTTTACATAATTGTTAAAATAATACACTTGTTTAGTGGAAGGCTATGGGGCCTATAAATAATGACTTATCTTTGGACCTCAGCATATCTTACCATTGCCTTGACTGTATTGCAGTAAACCAAATGGGATACAGCTCAGGCTGCAATCCTGTGCTCTCTTGGAAGGCACCCCAGAGACCCCATAGGACAGAGCAAGTCTCCCTCCTTAAGGCTTAGGGAGTCCTTTACCCTTTGAATGGGAGAACCACTTTTATAGATGTTCTGCCCTGTCAACCCACCCTATCGCTAGAGTGCCTCTGTTTCTTCTATGTAGATTATCGGTCGAGGGATGTCCTGTCCCCTCATGTTCCTGTCCTTCCTACGTGATCATGGGAAGGACTTTCAGATAGGATCCATGCTTATCCCATCTGGGAAGGTAAATGACAGTGATCATGCAACAGGCTTTCAGATGAAGTCATGTAGATCCCGTCATTATCCCACCATAAAAGTGCCATTGGCCAGCAGTTTGCATTAAAGGAAGTTCGTGTTAATGCAGTGCCACTTTAATGACAGTTTATGGTGGGATCATTGCTATGATTTGAAAGCCTTTTGCACCATTGCAGTCACTGACAGGTTAAGGACAGGATAAGGACGGGGGAGAGACCCTGTCTCTATCCCATCCACATGTGAAAATCTCCATAGTGAGTGCTCTGACTCACCACTCTGCCATCACTGTACTGTATAATTTTTTATGTGTAAATTTGCCATTTCTGGGCCAAAGAGCAAGTTGCAAGTACTCAGAAAAAAATGGTCTCCACCAAAGTTGTCCACCCTTTAGGACCCTTTCACATTATGCAAATATAGCATCATAATTCAGCTTTAACTGCCTTGGCTCTGTTTTTTAGGGAGTTTAGGGAGGGGTATGTAGAATTCTCAATAAGAGAGTTCTAGTCAGTGCAGTTACTAGGGGAGTGTGGGGACTGTGGACTGCACCAAGTTACACCCCAGAAGAGGAGTGATACCTGGTTGGCCCCCCAATTGCCATTGGTGCTTTTCCCTCATTCTGTCATGGAAACAGTATCATGAGGAGAATGACACGGCAGCACCAAAGGAGCTGAGCGCACACACACTTTGGTGCCATCCCCTGCATGCAGCAGTGAGGGACCATGCCAGCCCCACTCTTCTGTACACATGCTTAGAATGGTGCACAGTGGGGGGGGGGGTGAATATGCTCCCTCCCTGCCACATGCCACTCTACGTGTAGATATAACAGCATACAGCAAGGAGGGAGCATGCCTAGCCTCCTCTCCCTGCCACACACCATTCTATTCACAGGTAGAGCAGCACGCATTACTGAGGTGGGCAGTGCCCTTTTGGCCCCACTCATGGGAGCTCTACTCCCAAAGTGGGTGACACCCTGGGTGGTGACACCACTGGTTCTAGTGCCCATACCAAATTTCAAATTGTGAGATTCCATATGACACAGCCACAGACATTAAAGTGCTTTAATTGTGTAATGTGGAATTGCACACCTACCCACATGCACATACCAATACCCACATATTCTTTCAGGACAGAGGCAGATGTGTCTTGCTTTCTCCCTCCATTACCCTGTAGCATTCTTGTCTCCTATCTGGTGTCACTGTAGCCAGACACCTCTAGAAATGGTTGTCGGTGAACCAGCCTCTGCTGGGCAAAAGCAGTTAGCCAGCTCCATCAATGTATTCTGTTTGCCTAGGCATTGAGGAAAATGTATTTTAGCAGCACTTTTATGACTCTCAATTTCAATGTGTAAACGTTCAGATTGTAGCTTGTTTTTACCTTGTTGAACATTTGAATTTAATGTGTGTTCCTATAACTTCTAAAATCTTTTCTCTGGGTGAAGGCATGATTTTGAAATAAATAAGCACATAGCCCTGGGCATTGAGGTCTAGGAATGGATCCAGGAAAATCCCCAAACTATTAAACTGGTTTATAGTTAAATATGTAGTACATAACAAGGAAGCCCGTCTGAACAATTCTTGAGAAAGAAAACCCCATGAGAGGGTTGCCTTAGGGCCTCCATAAGTCAGGAACAACTTGAAGGCATACAACAACAATAAACAAGAAAGCCCTAGGGCATTAAATATGATCCCTCTCTAAACATAGGCAGCTGGAGGACCCCAAAGAGATCACCATCAGAACCAATGAAGATTTATACTCCTTTATAGCCATCTTCTTTTCCAGATTTCTCTGCCCCATTAAGGTTTGCACACCACAGCCTGCCAGCCATTACCCAGAATGGGAGGGTGGTGAATTCTCGACTGGTCTATACACTGCTCCCTCTTCTTCCTAGAGTTTTATTCATTCATTCATTCTTTCATTCATTTCTCTTATATGCTGCCTTTTTCTTGGAGTAGGACTCAAGGTGGCTCATAAATTGGATACTTCCAGAGCATCAGTACTTTCTTAGCTAGGATCTAAAGAGGGAAGAGCTAGGGAGAAGATGGAAAAATCTGATAGATAAGCAGAAATTGTGTTAATTGTGCATTCTGGGTAATAACTGGTACTTCTGCCAAAAAAGAAACCTCCCATAACCCCTATAGTTATCTGTATGGTTTGGGGTGGAGGGAACCTGTCCACTGTGAATACATTCAGGAATCATGCACAGCCAAATCGAAAGTGAATTTTCAGGTTCCATCCTACATTGCTTTTTTTTTATGAAGGGCAGAACTGTTATCTTTTCATATAAATAATTTGGTTCCAGACCATATTATATGTCTGTTACAGTGACTTAGGATGTCTTTTGCAAGTAACTCAAGATTTATCCCATATCTCACTAGAATATGTCGGTAGAGCAGTTCATTATTTCACTAATATTAACTGTCTGCATGCCTTTTTGTCTGACCTATTTTAGAAAGTAAGTTGTAGGCTGTTACTTATAAACATCTTGCTCAGCTATTCTAATAAACTAAGTATTCTTTGCAATAATAATAGCAATGATAATAATAATGTCTTATGTCACTGGTTCTGTTAATTCTAATGATTGGTCCTAGGCTGTTCCTCCCCTTCCTTTAGGAATGGTACCTTCCAGCCTCTCCATGTGCATGAAAAGTGACAAGCATGGTTCCCCATATTTCTACTTATTGGGCCACCCTAAAGACACGGTGTGTAAACTCTGCATGTATATTTATTGCTCTCTAATATACTTTCACTTTACAGAACTGTCTTAACTGAGTCTTTGCCATGTTTTCTCTTACATCTTAACTTGTTTGGTGCCTCTATTAATACTAATGTCTGCTTGGAACTGAAAATACAATAAATGAGTCAAGTTAAAATGCCATTTTAAAAAACAAATCTATGAACATTTTTTATTTAATTGATGGGACTTTTTATTCTGTAAATTCCCCCACATCCCTGCATTTCAGGATGTTTCATATGTTTCTGTGGGGTTTATAAAGAACATTTATTTAGTATTTAATATGAATGATCAAATACAAGAAGGCAATATCCTAAGGCTGCAATCATATGTACATTTACAGAATTCATTGGTCCAGTTTGGATATAATGCTAAAGCATTTGTTGCTCCCCTAAAATTGTTACTATTATGTGCCTTAGAAGCAGTGTGGCTTGACTTTACCCATCTCCCCATTTCTTTCTTTGAGGTTCAGACTGTTTTTAGGCCTACTTCTGTGCTAGAGTAAATTGAATATATGTTCTAGATCTACAGCACTTAAAACAGTGCTGTCAAAATAGAAACTGAATATAGAACTAGAACTGTATTCAATTTGTAGATCTACAGCACCATTTCAAGTGCTGTGGATCTTGAACATATATTCAACTTGTAGATCTACAGCATCATTTTAAGTGCTGTGGATCTAGAACATATATTTAAAGTTTCCAAACTTTAGTCCTTCCGGTGTTTTGGACTTCAGTTCCCCAAATTCCTGATCTTTGGGCGAGTTGGCTGGGGCTTTGAGAGCTGAATTCCAACAGAGCTGGAGACCAAAATTTGGGAATTACTGTTCTAGATAAAACAGGGTGTGATGTGATTATCAGAAAGCAACAAAGCTTCCCAGAGATGTAGAAGTCTACTTTGATACTACAATGTAAATTGTGGACCTTGAGCAATTTTCTTCTGTAATATGCAGTCCTTTCTGTCTTATTACAGTTATAACAAGTACCCACTAAAGCACTGTATCTCTGCTAAACTGATGACATAGACATCAGTACATGCTATAGATGTCATGTATATGTCATATGGTTATTTATTTATTCATTTATTTAGATCATTTATATTCTAACATTCAGCACAAAAGGCTCCCAGAGCAGCTTACAAATGATTTGACAAGTCCCTGCACTTAGGCTTACAATTTTAAAAATCGATGAAACATAAAAAAATGGAATGGCAGTAGCGAAGACAGTTAAGCCCAGCAGAAACTGCTGGTTCTTCTCTCCCTTGAAGGCTACAGCAATGGCCATTGGTAAGGCAGTTGGCAATGAGCTGGAATGTGTTCTGGTTCCCAAATATATGGGAACGCTGTGCAAATATGATTATGTAGGAATACATGAAACATCCCTTCCTAATGGTTCTCACATGTGTTACAACCAGCGCAATAGATAGAAAGTAAAATATATCATTTTCATGTGTGAAATTACATGCACAGGATTTTGACCAGTTTCCAAAGAGCTTTTATGTAGATAATGCCTTTTTAAAAAAATAGTTCCATCCATTTTGTAAACTTTTATCGATTTGTCATTTTTATTGCTCAGCTCTTTCCTTTGTAATGTCATTAAAACAAATCTAGAAGCTTTCTGTTCCAGTCTCGAAAATAAAAACCTAAAAAACCTATCAAATTATTTTGTTAAAGACAGGCACTTTGTGATCTCATTGATGATGAAGAGCAGACTTTAGGATCCATCTGTACAAGAGAAATAATGCAGTTTGCCACCATTTTAAGTGCTGTAGCTCCATCTCCATTCTGTGAAATCCTGGGATATGTAGTTTTGCAAGGTCTTTAGCCTTCTGAACCAAGGAATGCTGGTACTTCTCAAAACTATAGGTCCTAGGATTCTGTAGGATACAGGATGCAAACTGCTTTATTTCTACAGTACAGATACACCCTTAAAATGTTCTTAAGGCTACAGTCCAATAAACAGTCACAGAACTTGGAAAAGTTACCTTTTAGACTACAGGTTCCAGAACACACTCGCCATGCTGGCTAAGAGAGTCTAAAAAGTTGTTTTCTAATCATATAATTTAGGAGTAATTCAGAGTGAAATCACAGGAACCAGGGGCTAATCTGCACTGCAGAAATAATGCAGTTTGACAACTGCCATGGCTCAATACTATGGGATTCTAGGATTTGCAATTTTGTGAAATATTTGACCTTTACTGTCAGAACATTCTGGTGCCACAACAAACTACAAATCCCAGGATTCCTTAGCACTGAGCCGTGACAGTTAAAGCTGTGTCAGAGTGCATTATTTCTGCAGTGCAGATGCAGCCTTAGTATATCTGAATAAGCATGTATAGAATTGGACTCTCCTACAGAAAACAACACAGTTCTTAGGAGTGCTTAATAATGTTGCACTGTACTGATAGATTTTCCCATTATAAAATCTATGACTCTTGTGTGTCCTTCATAAAAAACAGGCGGCATACCGATCATCATAGTTGGAAGCATAGACATACTTTTGTCTGTATCCTATAGTATTCTGCTTATTTGGTTCCTTTGAAATGCACCTTGACGAAGTTGGCAGAATGATATGCTGGTGGCACACAAATTGGCCTTCCTTCTTTAATTAAGAGGTCAAAATAAAAGACTTCCTGCTTGGTTGATTTTTTTTCAGTCACAAACTTTTTTCGGAATGAAATTCTCCAGTTTAACAGAAGCTGGTGCTGACATGTTTTGAATGTGCCCAGTTTTGAATTCATTCAGCCAAAAGGCATGGAGCCAAAAGATTCTCCATGCCATTATTTCATTTCTACGCTCATCTCCATTTCATATAAAGACAGGATCATTTGGGAGATCTGCTCACTAGCCAAAAGCTGGGAAGTGTAAATTGACTAAAGCAAACAACACTACATTGAAATTTAGTTTTTGAGAATTAGTACAGTGCACCCGCATCATACGTGGCTTTCAACATACACTGAAAGCCATGCAGGGAAAAGGGATGAATGGGGTGCATGTCAATGGCACTTGCATGCCAACAACGTGCCACCACACCACCGCACTGCTGTGTGCACAAGCCCCATTCATTTAAATGGAGCTTGAGCATAGGTGGTATTTGCTTTACGCAGGGGAGTCCAGAACGGATCCCCCGCATAAAGTAAGGGCGGACTGTATTTTATTTGGGACATATTCAGGCTTCACAGATTTAGTAAATGCTTTTACTCAAAATGTGAGCAAGCTCCAAATGAATCAGGGGATAGTATCAAGTCCCCACACAACCATTCATTCATGTGGGAGAGTGAGGAATCACAGAAGTGCCTGGCTATGTCCCTATAGCCAGATGTGAAGTGACTGCATCATCCACCAGGATCCTGTGGAGGCCTCAGCAACTGATGTAATAATTCTTCATATGACTATGGGGAAATAGCCAGACTCTTCTTTATGACCCCACTCTCCAGGCACAAATGGTCATGAGCGGGTGGGGGGATTTCACTGCTTCACAGTCAGTCTGGGGGATGGGGGGGGTAGCAAGGGTAGACAATTTCTGGAACTTCAGGTGCTGGACTACAACTCCTAGCAGCCCTCAACACTGGCTGTGCTGGCAAATGGGTGTTGAAGTTCAACAGCATTTGTAGAGTCACACACACTGCATGATGTGTACAGTTCCAGCTAATGGGATTTCTGATTAAAGCCTGCTTTGTTTACATCATTTAAAATAACTGAACATATGGATCAGGATGGGGGGGGGGGGAGAAACCATTTGCTATCATTAGTGTACTCTTATCTTCAGGTCTCAAAAAGATTACTGTACAGTTGTCATGACAGAAGCATGTCTTATTAATATCCCCTGTACACAAGCATTTGAAAGACCGAATAACTGCATTGTATCTAGTCAAGGGACCAGGGATGTAGATGGAGGAGGAGCAAAATGAAGGCATTTCTCCCCTAAGTAAGAATTCTCCTTCCCTCTATGAATTTTTCCTTCACTCCTCAAATTTCTAGCATTGTAGTTGAACATTTAGCAAGGCAAAGTTACCAAGGGAATGTGAACACAGTAAATCTAAGAGTTCTGAGTATGAATGGTTTTCAATGTCTCGCTTTGTAATCTAAGAATTTGGGGACTATAGGAAGATTTTGTTGGAGGAGCAAGATTCACATTTGAAGGGTCAATGTTCTCATTTTGCCCTGTCCCATAACTATATCCTCTGTTAAGGGCCAAGCTTCCCTAAATCTATTCTTTCTCTACCTGCCCCCTGTCCTTATGTGTACCAGGAGTAGAACTAATAGCAGGGCAAGATTACTCATTATACTAAGTACCTTACACAATGGAGTCAGAGCTAAACTGAAAAATGCCAACGTTTGGTGTTGTGTGTTTTTCCTTCTATAAAAATGTAGACTTTTCCATATATGTGTTCCATATTGTCCACACCTTAAACACTTTTCTTAATGTATCAGTTCTGGATCACATTTTCTCCACTGACTAAAGGAGGTTTGTCCATATTTTTAAATTCTTTTTCCATCCCTAAACAGCATGATTTTAATTGTATTATGCCTGCCATGAGGTATGTGTTTATTGGAAAGGCGGTGGAAACAGATGTAACCAAATAATGAGTTATAGAGAAATGTACAGAATTGTCAGGAGATCCATTTTTCAGAAAGGCATGCATCCAGTCAGATGCTATTAATCATAGTGCCAAAAACTTCTGAATATTCTTCTAAGCAAAAAGAGGCATGTATGAAGTACATTGATCTTAACGAAGCATCATGGCTAGGTATTCAAGATTCAGCAGTGAAGCAAGCATCTGCCATTTGTTCCTGTTTGGGAAAGAAAGTAGAATAGTGAATTATGCCACAAAGAGGAAACTTAGCCAAGACAAAATCTAGTTTAATTTCAGATGTATTTATAATCATAACATTTTTTTACATGTGGTGGGAAATGTCATTGAAAAAATATTTTCCCCCCAGTTCCATGCACCTGACGTTGCAAATCATTATTGATTGTAACAGTTGCCGGGTCTCAGGACACTTATTGAAATCAGAGAGCTGTTGTGCTTCTCCATCAGGAAGACAAATCTTAAGGCAAGTGCTGCAAGAAGGAGAAAAAGGTTTGGGTTTACTCAGTGAGATGATTGTTAAACCAAGAGTGAACACCTTCTTATGGCTGCCAACTGGCAGCAAGACTCACTGGCTCAGTGCAAAGGTGTTGCCCTTGTGTAAGCCAAAAGGAGGAGGTGACTATGGAGAAAGACCTGCAGGCACTTAGACCCATTTGGAAGAAGGCAGTGAGCTGAGCCCCAGAGACACAATCCATGCTTCTTCTTCTCCTTCTTGCACAAGTTATGGCAGCCCTGGAGCAGAGCCTGGGAAACTCTCCCAGTGGGCTGGCAATCTACAACAGTGTTGCATGTGGTGAGGGTGTCTAGACGTGAGTTCTAGGACCTTATCGCACACGTATTTTTTAACATTTTGGGAACTGAAGGATGACACTTGTGTGTGCGTGCATCCTGCAAAAAACGGAGTTTATCACACACGAATACATCCTCCAACAGGCCCCATTCCGTCCCCCAGCGTGCAGCTGTCCCCGTCCAGTCCTGACGGGCGCCATTTTTGCCTGATGGAACTTCTAGAAACCACCGGAGGAATGGATATAACAAGAGAGCTGAGCTGAGAGAGCTGACCTGTGTGTATTGAGAGTGTAACAAGTAACCTGTGAGGTTAACAGCTGTGTGTAGGTTCTGTATGAACTAAGGGACTGTACAGACCGGCACTTTGTACATGCGGTCTGTATGCACGGTGAGGGCATCTTGGCACATGCCTTTCCTCATGGTGTGCACCATGATGATGCACACCTGGCACAGCGCCCAAACAGCGCTGCACGGAAGGTGTGTCATCACGGTGCGCTGGCACACCTATGGCACCCCTTCCAGGATGCAAAAAGAAGACCCTTTCCGGGGCTTCCTTTTGCTCCTTCTGGAGGCCGCAGTGTGTGGTTGCCTCAGCCTCCATCTGGGGCAAACAGGGGCGGCATTCAGTCACCTGTCTGTAGAGGCCCAAAGTCAGTGAATGAATGTAAATATAGTCAGTGAGGGAAAGTAGTAAATTTGTAACAACTGAAGTCATTTATATACTGTAATACAATCTTGAGAACCATCCACTAAAAAAGATACAGTAATAAGTTCTGAATGTAAATAAAGTTCTTTTGTTTGTGTTCAACAAGGAGTTGCCTGAAGTAATTTACAGTTACCAACATGCTACCAAGAATAACAAGAACAATTAATATTAAAAACTCTTCAGTTAGTGAGTGGATCATTGTTACATATAAATTAGTGCCAAGCAGGTAGGATACAAAAGACCCATTTTTGTGGCATCTGAGAAACCAGTTTGTCACAATTACTCCACTGAGTTCACGGCACCATACGTGGCTCTGTTCCTCCCACTTTATCCTCACAACAGACAGTGAGTAACCCACCCATGGTCAGCCAGTGAATTTCATAGTTCACTAGAACCTGGATTCCTCAACTCTAATCCAATCCTGTAGCCACTCCATGACACACTGATGTTAAAGGGGAACTTGCGGGAAGTGATAAACCATAAAGCATGTTGTTTGGAATGCTGTTTGGGAAGAACTAGGCTGACCCATCAAGGTATAAACATATAAATGATCCACATGTGTACATGCATGCCCTTCTCTCCAGAGAAGTATTTTTATTTGAAAAGGAAAGGTCTTCCTCAGCATTACTGCGTGCAAAATGTATTTAATAAGCATTAATTATGCTGGCCTTAAACTTTATGAAAGCCATGGATGATTCCTCTTGAGCATTTGCAATCACAGCAAGTTTTAGGGGATGTGATATTCCAAAATCTTATGGTTGTCATTAGACATTTTAGTGGAACATTCAATAAGACTTGTTCATACCCAGCTGGGATTCAGACATTTTTATGCCAATGAAGTGTTCTGTTATATTAATTGGTAACACAAAATGCAATACTTGCCTTAGAATATTTGGCTACATATGGACCATCAAAGTCCTCTATACTTCATTTACTAATTCCCTTGCCAATTCCCTTGTCCATCAAGAATCGGTTGCTATACCCATGAGTGATCTGTGGCATGCTGTGGGAACGTCAGTCACAACTCCTTCCTGATCAACAGGGAAATGGTCCTCTTTCAATCACAGTGGCTACTTGCTGGTAAGTGAGGTTTAGGGGACATTCATGGTCCCCACATAGCCTCTAAACTAGGAACTGTGTAGGGATCTTGAATATCCAGCAATTGCCCAACAGGATTCTTGCTGCAGTGTCTAAATTCTACATTAAGCAGACTCTAGGTCATGCTTAACTATTTTAAACCAACATGTATGTAGGAAATTATAGTATGTGTGTATGTGCCTTCAAGTCATTTGTTTATTTTCGGCAATCCCATGCATTTCATAGGGTTATCTTAGGCAAGGAACACTCAGAGGTGGTTTTGCCAGTTCCTTCCTCTGAAATATAGCCTTACAGCACCTGGTACTCATTGCTAGTCTCTCATCCAAGTGCTAAGTAGGGCTGACCCCTGCTTGGCTTCCAAGATCAGATGAGATCTGGCACTTCTAGGGTATTTAGGCCATAAATTATTGTCTATATGGAACATACATTTGGGGGCACGTTAAAATATATATGAGTAGTAGCCTCTGGCCATCTGTTTAATGTCTATTTAGTAGATAATGCAGGAAATCCACACTGTTTGTCTCACTCTCCATCACACATACAAAGAGAGAGTAAAAAAATGTCAGAGAACGAGACACTACTAACCTGGCAACCTTTAGGGGTGTATTGGATATTATCACCCTGGCTGGGATGTGTTCTTCCTTGGAGTTTTACCTACCATTAGGTGGCATGCATTTGTTCCTTCCTTCCTTCCTTTCTTTTTTCTGTCTAACCATTCTTTCATTTTCTCTTTTCTCTTCCCACTGGTTCTCTTTTCTCCCCCACCCTGCAATAAATGGAACAATTTCTCTCTCTATTTACTTGGGGGAAGAGAGAAGATGCCGTTTCTCAGCAAGGACCTTGATGCCTTAAGGGTTCTTAATGGTGAATCTCTACTGCCCCAGACATTTTGAGCCAAGATAGGGATCCCCATCTATCTCCCGTTCTCAAATGAATGAAGAACCACGCCATTTGCTGGTTGTGGGGTACAGCCTGCCCTGAGAGGTGCCCTTGAACCCACAGATGATGCATTGGAAACCCAGGATGTTGTCTTTAATTGTCACCTCCATTGGCTTTGCATCTCTCCATCGGAAGGGTATCCAATCCCATTCAGTATTTTCTTTTTCATGCAGCCTCCTCTTGACCCTTATATTTCAAGCCTTTGACTTTCAGGCCCTTGCTGCATACTGTCAAAAAGAAATACTAATGTTGTCATTTCATTGTGTGACAACCTCCATGGAGCTAAGAATGTTTATTCATTCTACTGCTTCATTCCCAGTAGCCATTCTTTGCTATCATTACCAATTTCAAAAACCTGTGGTGTGGAAAAGAAGAGCTTAATTAAATGGATCAAAATAGAAGTTAATAACATTGTCTTATAGCACTCAATTAAAATATCATATCCAAAAAGGTTCTAGCAGTCTTATGCCTCTGGGTAAACAATTATTCAAGGTGGAAATACAGAATTCAATAAGAAATAAGTAGCAGTTAGGATGAGAATAAGCGCACTTGAATTGTAAAATATTAGTGATGTGCAGAGATATCTTTAGCAGGTTTTCTGTATATCTAGTATTTAGATTCAGAGGAGAAAATTAGAACTGTTTGAAAAGAGGTGAGCTGCATAGAAATATTCTTTTAAAAGAGAATTTGAAGGTCAAGACATTTTGATAAAATAGTCATTTGGGTAATCAGATTTTTTTTTATCCCCATCCCCCTTTAGAGGTAGTCATTCTGAAGGCAGTCCTTTAGAAATCCATGGCGTCTTCCATAACATGGTGCCCTCCAGATATTTTGGGCTACAGCTCCCATCAGCTTCAGTTAACATGCACAATCATCAAGGATTATGGAGTTCATTGTCCAAAATATCTGGAGGACACTAGTTTGCTTTAGATAAGGGGTTCCCAACCTTTTTGACTCACGAAGCCCTTTTTAGAATCAGTTTCTATGGCCGAGCCCCTAAGGGGGCCTACCCTATGTCTTACAAGTTAATGGTGTTTAGGAGTAGTGTTACTTTTTGTTTCTTGTTCTTTAATTTCATTTAATTTTTATTTTTTTTTCATTTTCTGGGAGTGGCCACAAAGCACCTGGGAAGTGCACATGGATCCCTAAGGGCTCCTTGGAGCACAGGTTGGGAACCACTGCTTTAGATGGTTGGATCTAACCTAATCTGTCCTTTGGAAACCTCTGTTGTACAAATAGTTTTAGTTCTTAATGTCAAGTGAATGACTTCCCATATTACAGTTTATGTAAGACAATATTCATGCATTGAATGCAAAATAGGCAGGATAACAGAGGGCTGCACAAAAGCCATATGGATATCTTCCATTTCACAGATTAAAAACCAAGCAATATGACCAAACAATGTCAAAGTGTGGTCAAGATGGCAAATGTTATCAGTGAAGAAGAATATGTATGCTAGGAGAGGCTAAAACAGTTTGCTTTTGCCTGAGTCTACTGGGAAATGCAGATTTATGTGCCCTATGTTCCCCCCCCCCAGCTCAATTATTTGAATATAAACAACTTTTTTACAACCTGAACTCAGTTTGTAGCAATTGAAGTAAGCTGAGGACAGTGGGGGGAAGTGGGAAGAGGAGCAAGAAACTAGGACATTTTAAGAAAAGCTGAAAAGTAGGGTGAATGTCCCTGCCAGATCAGGGCAATTGGAGGGTATACCTATGTGAAGCCATTATGTATGTGTAATTACAAACCTGTAGCCTAAATGAGTGCTTCCCAAGTTTTAGTCTTCCAAATACTTGGGACCCCAGTTCCCAGAACTTGCCAGGGTGGCCATCATCAGCCAGCATGGCCAATGGTCAGGGATTGCTAGAAGACATTTCAAAACATCTACTAGAGTCTACTAGCCTAGGTTATGGTTTAATTATCCAAATAAATCTCCAAAGCAGAATAATCCAAAGCAACTTCCAGATATTGCTGACTTGAAGGATTAATAGTCTCACAAACCTTTATCACAGCATGTGAATGTTATGCGTAGCCATTAAAAAATGTCAGCTCAGGTCATTTTTTGAAAAGAAGGTATCCAGCATGAGCATTTATGACAAAATAAATAGATGGAGATTAAAAACTGAAAGTATTTGAAGTAGCATGCCAGTAAGAAAGAGAAGGAACTATGAAGAGCTGTCTGAGCAGAAGAAACAGCTTGAAGAAGAATGACAGGCCTTCAAGCCAGTGTTGTTAAAATCGTTGACAGAAAATTATGGAATAAAGGAGCCTGGTAAAATGAGAAAGAAGAAGACCATTGTAGGAAGAAAAGCAGAATTAAACTTGCAGTAAAAGTGGAGCAAAGATTTAAATAAGTTTTAAATAAAGTCCCTGGTTTAATAAACTGAAAAGAACTGTAGAGCCAATACACGTACACCTAAGTTGGTAGCAGTTTTCATTTACATGAGTAAGGATACAAACCAGGATTTTTTTCCAGTAGCTACAGTTTTCAATTCTATCCAAACCTGGAAATCATGGTTAACAAAAGCCGGGTTATTAATCCAATTTCATACCATGCCATAATATCGCAGCTTGCCCCTGGACTATTAATCATGGTTTCCTGGTTTGGACAAAATCAACTGTTAATGGAAGACCTGGTTTGTCTATTTGCTCTTGCAGGGGAGAAAGCTGTGTGCATGTCCACAGCACTTTTTTCATGTTGCAGCTTGTTGGAGGTATGTGACTGTACACACATCCAATACACTTCATACATAATTGCTGGGTTACCAATTCATTCATATTTTTTTTTCCCTTTAACACCATTTCACTGTTTTGGGTGATGTTCTTAAAATGATCATGCTTATTGACTGTGCTAATAAATACATTTAATCATCAAGCACAATCATCAAGCACAATGTCTGCCGCTGAAATGGATGGACTTAAGAAGTGCAGACTTCTTCTAAAGGACTCTGGGTAACAAATTGTGTACTACTTATCTCCCAAATGATTCAGTGTATATAATATCAACCTCATTTGTACGTTCATTAATGTTACCCATATCATGAAGTTACTCATGAGTATGATTGACTATAACTTAGTTAAACTAAGAGAAAATGAATCTGAAAGTCATTATAATTTCTAATTATATGAAAACTTGTGATATAGTTTTTCCTTCTGCTCTGTGCAAGATACATGTTGGCAGGATTTCATCATGCCTAGGAGGAGTACATTTAAAGGAGAACCAGAAATCAAAATTACCTTTTCTATTTAATTTGATGTACCAAATCATTCATATGAATGACTGGGGTGCCAATGCTCAAAGGCAATGATCCTGCATACCACAAAATAGTGAAATAGTTCTGCATGCAATAATGCACTACACCTCTTCTGTCAACACCCCCAAGAGTCATCATTTAGCTGCTACAGCTTCCCCCAACCATTCCATTACTATTAGAGAGTGGAGGAGATTGGAGAAACATCTAGGTATGTTCCCGTAGCCAGACATAAAATTATTACATTACTCACCAACATCTGCTAGGGTCTTCCAGAAGTCTCAATGGATGCTGCAATCATTCTGTATCTGCTTACTGAAACATACCCAGACACTTCTCTGATCACATGTCTTCTCTCCCCACCAGCCATGGAATGGCCACATTGGTGGCTTTAGTGGCTGTAGTGAGGAGGGAGCTTTGGTCATTGCAGAGGGTGGGAAAGAATACCAATGTCTGCAACAACCAGGAAAGGTATACAAATCCTCTCCAGTGTTTAAGCCGGCAACCTCATCTGGGATTCTGGTGTATACTAATGCAGGTTCCACTTTGGACGCAAGTGGGATAATCAGCTTACTTTTGGGTAAGCAGAACTTATTGCTTTTAAATCTCCAGGCTAACAGATCAGCTGCTTGACAGACCCGAATTATCTTACATAGCTGTTCTGTCCCAACAGAACATTTATGTTATGGTCTATTGGCATAAGTTTTAATTATAAATGTGTTGCATATAGATCATCTGTCAACTGATCAGGACTGACTTTTTGTATGTGTGTTTGATTGATTGGTCTGAATAAGTCTTACCTATTTTGTTCTCCTGGGAGGGGGGGGGGGGGTCCAGCTATCTACAGGGCCTTGGCTACTCTTTTCTTTTTTTACTTCATCCTGCCACTCATCTCACCACTCATCCCACAGTTCCTTTATTTCCCTTTTTTGTTACTGTCATTAAGTTGTGCAATCAAGTTCAGAGCTCATTTATCCCAGTGTGGTTGGATGTATACTGTATTCCTTTTGAAGCTTTCTGTATCCATTTACACTCTAATTTCACATTCGCAGCTATGTAAAGATGCTTAAATTCTCATGGTTTGATGATTCTATTCCAGTAATGCATCCATTAATACATGAGGAAATGAACTGAAATCTGTGAAGCCTCATGCCAAAATAAATCAGCTAACCTTAAAGTTGCCACTAGATTCCTTCCCTCCTTTCCTTTTCAAACGAAAACAGGCTTATACATTATAATGTTATCTAATGGTTGAAAATGTATAGAAATCTGTTTTGTTTAGTAGGATATGAGTTTATTCCCTCAGCTATTCTGGGATCCTTTAGAGTATGTTGCAGTCTCTATCACAAAAGAACACTTATGGGCATGCTACAACAGTAAGGAACAGTTTAAATTATAATAATTCACTCACTCTGATACATTACGCTGCTCCCACATGCTGGAATAGTTTTAAGTCCTAGCGTTGACAGTTAGCATTTTGCTCCTCGAGAGCAGTGGCTCCCTCTGTGGCCTGCTATTAAAGAAAAGCCAAAGTTCAAATTGGTTTTGCCCTGAGACATAAGAGTTGTCATTAACTCTGCTGCAGAAGGATAAATTATCCTGGCATTAGAGAGGGTGCTGAAAATTCATAATGCATTTTTGCTTTTCATTATAATTTATCCATTAGGAAATAATGCAGGTAACTGTGTAAGTAGAGAAGGAGCAGAAGTCCAATAAGAGGCTCTTTGTGATAACGATTTTCATCTATTTAGATCTATGCTAATTCTGCAATGATTCTATTCTTGTTTATCTTGTTTAAGATAATCAAATCAAATCACTAGTCTGTAAAGCAACCATTCAATAAAAATGAATGCAGAAAACAGCTTAAGTTTTTTGTGGGCTTTTTGGACTATGTGGCCATGTTCTAGAAGAGTTTATTCCTGACGTTTCGCCAACATCTGGTACTGGCATCTTCAGATAATGGCATTCTCTGACGATGCCAGCTACAGATGCTGGCAAAATGTGAGGAATAAACTCTTCTAGAACATGGTCACATAGCCTGAAAACCCCATAAAAAACTATGGATGCTGGCCGTAAAAGTCTTCGACTTCATACAAGGTTTCAACCTCCTTGATATTCCGATAACCCTTTCCTTGTACCTCTCTGAGATGTGAATTCTGTGAAACATTTTTCTTAATTCTGTGTTAAGTGAGCCTCTGGCCACCCAACATAATATTTCCACCATTTTAAAGGCAGTGGCAGTGATTTTCAAGAGGTTCCCGTATTTGAGTCCTCATCTCTTAAGAGCAGGGAGCAAAAGGGAGAAATCAATGGCCTGTTTTGAATAAAGGCATCCCAAGGAGCACAGTCTCTCTGAAAAGATGCTCAGATCACTGCTTGGCTCACTTCTCTCTTCCGCAAACTGAAAAAGAAAAGGTAAAAGAAATGAAATTCAAGATAGCATGACCTTTGGTAACGGCTAGCACAGATCCTCTAACCCTTGCCATGCCGGTATAGTGGTGGTTCCGCCAGGTTTGCATGCATATCAACCATGCTTTTCTTTCTGGCACATGTCCCTGACAGTAACAAGAATACATACACACACACACACACACACACACACACATACACACATCCCAGTTCCAGTTCAGACCTAGGACTAAGAAAGACAAATATTCCACATCCTCCTAGGCATAATTTGAACCTCAATTGTACCATACTGCATCCTCATTCCCAGAAAGATTATTGGAAGTACAACAGACCAACTCTTATTCTGCTACAACTGGAGCTGCTCTGACCACAATGACAGTTGGATCAAAGACAGTGAGCTATTTTCCTCCCTTTTCATCTTTTCCCTTTCATTCTTCCCACTAAGGTAGCATTTAAAGGACTGGAGAAGAAATAGATTTCTCTTCCTTCTCTCTTCCTTCTCTGTACAAAAGGCAGCCCAACTGGCCGTTGGATTTAACATCAACAATGGAAGCAGGAGAGCATCCTATACCACATATGAGGGCAACAGAGAAGACAGAGAATTGCCTTCAAAGAGATTTGTCTATACTGAAAAACAGGAGCACTGGACAAGCATGTCCGATTTGTATCCTGAATGGCATAATTTTGATGTTCAGCCACACCAATGTTATTTTTTTAAAACTATATTTGTTAATGTCATTCAAAATAATTAAAATAATTATAAAACATTTGCACAGCGAACACAACATAACATACAAAACAGTTAACTACCATGCCGCATACACCATCCATTACTTCCTTTTCTACAACTCTCTCTTCGATGAATCAGAAAATTTTCAAATTAACAAAATGACGATCTCAATATAATGTTCCTTCTACATTTTCCCCCAACTTAATTTTTTCTGTTTTCTTACTTTTCTCCTCTTTCTATTTTTAACAAGAGGTACCTCTGATTTCTTTTCTATGAATATGTATTTTATTTTCTGTTCAGTTCCATTGTTGCTGTTTTACCCCATTTGGGGGGAAACAGCAGAAAAAGAAACACTGCTGTTGAGGATCTGGTAATGAAAGCACTGGAGGAACCTGTTCTAGGTTGCCTGTAGGAAGAAAGAATTAGTGTATGCCTCCTGAGGTTGCTCTTATTTAAATGCTTATTACCTTTCTTTCTGTGAAAAGGGATCCCAGCGTATTGCTGCTCTTTTTCTCTATGCAGTTACAGGCTTAAGAGAACTCTGTCCCCATCTGAGGCAAAAAGAGAAGTTGGAATATGTAATACCATAAATCAAGATGCAAAGGTCTGGGGGGGACTGACAGTCTTCTTGCTGCTTGTATTTAATTAAATAAATGCTAAGTGAAGGTGCCAACTTAAAGAGCTGCAGAAAGAACCTTTGCAAAACAAAGGATTAATGGGTATCATATTAATTGAAAAATGCAGAAGGGCAAAATTATGGCAATCATATGCATGCTGAGAGTTCATCACAAAGGGCTATAAATTCATTTGAGAGGTAACATTATTCTGGCTGTATCAGAAATCATCATTGCCTTTGTTCTCTGTATCTGCAGTCCAAAATTTATCACATTCTAGCAATCTTTTGTGTCAAAGGAGAAGTCATGCTGTAGCTTATTTTAACTCTTCATGGTTGCCCAAAGATGTTGGTTACAGCCATATAACAATATTCTGTCCCTTGAGGATGCACCTAAAGCATGATGATGATGGCATAAAGGCTGAAGGAAGGGCAGGCTGCCATTTTGCTGCCTGAGATGGAAGCAGCAAATGACACCCACCCAATCTGGATGCATAGCTGGCCAAGTTATTTTGTCACAGTGGGCAGATAATCTTTCACATACACCACCCCCGTCTACCAGCAAAAACAGAACAATTAAAAATTGCATGATTTAGAATTTGCTGCCCTTTCATGACACTTGAATTTTGAGGTATGAAGCAATCCCCTCATTCAGGCTTATCGCCAGCCTAAGCATGCGCTACAAACAAGACAGCTCTAGATGCTTTGTTCCAGATGCCTTCCCTACTATACAATTATAGCAATATAATTCCACAAGTGCCATGGCAACATCCTGGAGTTTGTAGTTTGGTGAGACACTAGAGATCTCTAGCTGACACTTCTATATGGCCCTCCCTGAACTACAGGTATTCTATAGGGTGTTGCCATAGCAGTTAAAGTGGAACCTAGTGCTCTTATCTCTGTAATCACTTAAATAATTCCATTAACTTAATGCTGGATTGTGGAGTTAAAGGCTTTCATGGCCGGCATCCATAGTTTTTCATGGGGTTTTGGGGCTATGTGGCCATGTTCTAGAAGATGCTGGATTCCTTGATAGATTTGACCAGTTTAGAAGACCTAGGCTAGAATTCCTTTTGGAAATATACATAGAGAGAGTATAGGGAGTGAAAATACTTAGTGAAAGGTTATTAGATGGAAAGAGAAAGATTTCAAAATTGATGGTGATGTCAGTTTTTGCTCTTAATGGATAAGTATTTTTTTAAAATGTAATAATATGCAATAGGTTATGCATTTTAGTATATATGTTTTATATGGGATTTGGTATGATTATGTTCTTAGAAACCTAATTTTAATACACACACACACACACACACTCCCTATGCCAGTATTTGTCATTTCAAGGTCATTGCAAAAGAAAGTATCCAGTATATTTTTGCATAATCCTCTTCAGAGGATCAATAGAGCATTATCTGACAGAGTGTGTCACCTTGACTACTTTGTGGCTAGGGTGGAGGGGGGCATCTGACTACATTCTTGTGCAATAAGACACAAAGTAGGGAGTTTATAACACAGGGAAAATCCTGTGCAAAAATGGGGGTTTAAATTGGAAAAAACCCGCAAAAGTGGGTTGATTTTCACATGACGTCATTGTTAAACTAATGTTAACCTGAACGGAAAGTGGAGGGAAAGTTGACAAATGCTGCTCCTTTTTACTTCCAAAAATTCCCAAAATAAAAAGGAGTGGCTTTTGTTTACTTTCCATTTAGGTTAACACAAATTTAACAATGACATGTGTGAAAACCAATCTGCTTTTGCTGTTTTTTTCTACCTTTTAAATCCCATTTTTGCATGGAATTTCCCCTGTGTGATAAACTCCTAGGATAGCTGGACCACTAGCTATTTTTGTGCTTCTGACTGCAGAAATGCAACTGGATGCTGCCTGGAATCCCACTCTCCTCTGGGCACTAAATGGCCTTGGGATCATACTCCTACAGAAAGCAGATCGGTTGCATGCAGAGGGAAGTGGGGAGAAAGGAGGCAGAGTTCTCTTTGGTCAAGCTTTGGGGTCTGCTAAGCCAGCATAAGATCACAGCATCAGTGTGATAAAATATTTTCACTCTCTTGCATACCTGCTGGAGCAGAAGTGAGATTGTGTAGGGTGGGTTTAGCCCTAGGAGACATAGGGTCCGAACAGACAGGCCAAAATAAAGCTGCTTCGGACCACTTTGGAAGTTGCTGTTTAAATGAAGCATGCATCCTAAGAAGCTGGAAGCCACACTAAAGCCACACTGCAGTCCTTAGGACTGGAGCACAGCTTTGGCGCAGCTTCAGGCCTCTTAAGATGCATGTGTCATTTAAACAGCATACCTCCAAAGTGGCCAGAAGCAGCTTTATTTTGGCCTGTCTGTTCAGGCCCATAGATTCTAAAATCCCTCAGAGGTTGTGTCTACGCTGTAGAAATAATACAGTTAGACACTACGTTAACTGCCATGGTGCCAATCCTGCAGAATCCTGGGCTTTGTAATTTGGTGAGGCATTCTCTGGTCAGAGAAGGCTAAAGACCTTGTAAAACTACAAATCTCAGGATTCCATATAATGGAGCTACAGTATTTAAAATGGTGTCAAACTGCATTATTTCTACAGTGTAGCAGCACCCTTGGTTGTTTAGGTCACTGTGAAAGCTCAACAAGTCACTGCCTTTTTATCTAAAGTGTCCCCACCATGGAGAAGACGTCTGCAGATACATTAATTAATATATGTGAATCTTCCATAGATTCAGCTGGTGCAACAAAGATGTTCTTAGCAACCATAATTTCTGTGCTTCTAGCCTGAAATTACTTTAAAATGGGATTATGTGGGGAGGAGGAAAATATAATATTGATGCATATTAGCATATGATTTTGTTCCATCTTTGAAATGTATTAACAAGTGAAGACAAATACACACTTTAGACACTAATAAATGACTCCAGAAATTTCCTGTAATCAGAAAAAGAGCAAAATGATTAATCTCGTGCCTCTAAAGCATAAAATTGTGCATTTTTCATGCTTAGATATGTTATGAAAAGCAATCACCTTAGTGATGGTTGAACAAATCCAAATGAACCATTATTAAAGTTTGAACACAGCTCTTTGAAGGATTTCCTTTTGAACAGCAACGCACTTGATCTTAATGTCCTATGATATATTTGAGATATATTGGGAGGGGGAAGAGAGAGTTAAGCCATTAAATGAATAACTGCAACAGAAGAAATTCAAATCCTTTCCTGGGCACCCTTAGCTAGAGAAAGAAAGAAAAGGCCTAGCAGCAGAAAGTTAGCCAGGTAGATAAATCAAATAGAAAGGATTGCTCCCCAGCCAGGTGAGGTGAGATATTGCTTGTGGGTGAGTGGGTGGGGAGAAACTTGGAGAATTAATATTTTTAATGTAAATACCAGAATCTAGCTGAGGGATTCTGAGAGTTGTACTCTGAAAAGTAACTTTTCCAGACTCTAAGAAACAGACCCCCATTTCCATGCTTCTCTGAACAGATGACCCGCCTCACACACAGTTCCTTGCATCCTGGCCCTACCTGACACTTATTTGATCATAACTTCCATTGAACTCAGTGGTACATGAATAGGGCCTGGCTCTTTCTGGGTCTCATGCTGTGAAAGAGTAGCACACAATTCAGGCCCTGCTTTGCTTCCAGCTTCCCCTCTTTTCATACTGCAGGGGGTCCTTCCACTCTGTCACTTGCGAGAACATGTCACAATAGCTACAGCTGTCCACCCAAACAGGTATGGGAAGTTGGAGGGTTCTGGGACAGGAAATCCAGACAAATGAAATGTAGCTCTAGGGACCTGTGTATTTCATACTACTTCATTTGAAATGACTGTACACTTCTAACACAAAAGTAGATGAAAGTAGATGCAGTAGTAGAATGTAAGATGATCAAGAAGTTCTTGGGGCAGAATGGGACTCAATGGTCCACAACAGCAGGGGGACCAGACTGAAAAACTAAAATTGGGGTGTGGGGAAGAAAAAACACACAAAAAGGAAGGCTCAGTTTAACACAATGGGGTTGGGGGGGGCAGTTTATGCTCTGCCAAAGGGCTCCATTGACAGAAGATGCATCCAACTGATTTATAGGCATCACTTCCTCCTCCACTGGAGAGTCAGCCAGGCTCAGCCCTCCTTGTGGGATTTTTAGGGGGCTAGAGGGGTTACATTGGGGGTGAATGGCCAGAGGAGTTTGCTTCTGACAGCCCCAGTACACATGTATTATGTGGATCCAAGTCTCTATATCCCCAGTTACATGAGAGTCTTAGCAGTAGTAGTGCATTTCCTCCTTCTGTCTCCTCTTCATTGTCGGACTTTAGATTTTGATCCCCGTGGGGCAAGGCCCGTCTTGCTGCTAAGGATGATATGAGGAGGCAGAGATTAAAATCTGTTAGCTATCATCACCCATGAATATAATTTGTGAAATTAGCTTTGAATGTGCTGGATAATTATTCTTATGTGGACCATAATTTGGTGCAACCTTGGCTCAGTAATTGCTGATTAGACCAGCCGTGTATGTGTTGTTTTCCATCTTTAGTAATCGTTTAAAGAGACAGCAAAATGGAACTGTTTGTTAACAGCCTTTATGGGGATGGATGCAGAATGGTGCTGAATGTGTTCCACAGAACAACTTAAAAGCAAAAAGTGTGTTTTCAAGGGGCAGGAAAAGCATTCCCTCCTCTCCCCAACAAAACTTGCCTTCCACTTCTTCATGACGTTTTCCTTCCTTCCTTCCTTCCTTCCTTCCTTCTCTCCCCACCGTTCTCTTAAACTGCTGCCATTTCAGTGACATATTTTAATATTAGCAACCTTTATTTTCACTCAACCAATCAAGAATCTCACAGTAAATATTATGAGATCACAAGTGTCTTCAGATATGGCCGTTTGATAGTGTTATAAGGCTGAATGGTGCTGCATTGTGACCTAGAGCTCCTTGGGCTGCTGCCACACTGCAGAATTAATGCATTTGATACCACTTCAACTGAGATGGATCTATCCTATGGAATCCTGGCATTTGTAATTTGTTGTGGCACCAGAGCTCTCTGAAAGAGAAGACTAAATATCTCACAAAACTACAAATCCCAGAATTCCATAGCATTGAGCCATGACAGATACAGTGATGTCAAACTGTATTAATTCTGCAGTGTAGCTCTTATTGCTCATTGAAATGTACACTCACAGATGCATCTCATTCAGTACATACTGTACATTCCAATAGACAGTGACTGAGATCTTCTGTCAAAGCATTTGTATCACATAGCTACATCTTTATTACTATATCTCCTGATGCTAACCCCAACAAAACCCATCTTGTAAGCAATGCAGCCCCCCACAACACACCCACTTCTGTGTGGATGCATCCCGCTGTTTTCTTGTAGATGGATGCACTACAACAACATCTATATGACCCTCTGGACACCTTTAGGACATCCTTGCAGATCGTTGGTTACTTTCAACTAGAGTAGACCTATTTGATCAGTTGTTGAATGGTAGGTTAGCACATAGGTAAATCTGTGAACCAAGTCAGAACTAACAACAGGGTGTAGATGTCCTTGCAGTACATCCAGCTACAGGGAAATAGCTGGGCATGACCTTGCTGATCCTCCTCTCCCACCTGCCACCCCCGCTGCTCTCTGAAAATATGGAAATGGCAGTGTTGTGAGGGCCACTTACATAGTCTGCTTATATTGTACTGCACACAGCCAGTACTGCAGCCACTCACTCACAAACCACAAAGTTGTGAGTTCAATCCCAGCCAGGTGTTCAGGGTTGACTCAGCCTTGCACCCTTCTCACTAAAATGAGTATCCAGCTTGATGGGGACAATTCGTAAACCATTTAGAGCCTGTTCAGTGTGGTATGAAGCAGTATATAAATGAAGCTGTATTGCTATTACTACATTGACATTGTGCTGCTTACATGGGGGTGTATACAGGACGTAGCTAGGATTTTGGAAGGGGGGGTCCAGACTAAGTGCCACCATTATAATGGGGCTTGGGTGGTGTGGCGGCGCAGCAGCACACACCATTCATTTTTCTAATGGAAGGGGGGGTCCGGACCCCAAGAACCCCCCCCCTTTGACTACGTCCCTGGTGTATAGGGATTTGGGCCTTGCATGGTCAGATAGAATTCCAGCTCTGCCACAACCAAAAAAGCAAGTTGTGATGGCAGAACTCCAACTTACACAGTCGTAATTCACCAACAGAATGTGCTCCTATATTATATTTAAATACAATTGTGTCTTGAAAGGTATCTGCAAACAAAACTCCCTGATTTGCCTTGCTATGGTAATTCATTCCCCTAGAGCAGGGAAGTAAAATGGAATAGCATTGCAGTGGTCAAGGTGATAGAAATACTGTACATTGCATGTGATCATTTTCACCATTTTGGACCATCAAAAACAGGCATCCAAGAATGCTCACAGAACTCATCCGCCAGCTCACTTCAGCTTTATTTGTAGAAACGGTAGACAATATTTTTCTACAGCATCCCAGTATTGTGTTGTCTTTTATCTGTGCATAAAAGCGGAAGAAGATAATTAATGACATGGGTTAATGACATTGGTTCTTGAATATTTGCATGTTCTGAAAAGTGGCTCTTGTTTGTTTTTGCTTTGGGCTTGTTTAACTTTTAGAACATAATGCTGTTCATGCTTGTTCCAAAGCAAGTCTAACTGTGTTCAGTGGATCTTACTTTCAGGTAAGTGTGCATAGGATTGCAGCCTTGTTGTCCAAATAAACCCTTTAATTACAGAACAGCTAATGAGTACCCATAAACCTGGGCACAACAATTCAGACTAGGTTATCTGACATTAGGCATCAGTGAAATAAATGGGACAAAATAATCATGGCTTAACTGAAGTCCCATTGATTTTTGTGGAAACAAAGGTCAACAAACTTAGTCTGAATCCAACCTGATGAGGATTTGATAACCCCAATTTACTGGAGTCTTAAAACATTGTTACGTTCCTTCATGGAAAGCATGTTTGACACAAGGAAAATCATGCAAATTACACAAGTGGCATCATGCTAAAGGTACATGTGTCACTGAGGCAAGAAGAGGAGAGGATCAGAGTCCTAGATGGGATATTTGTTAATACAGGGCAAAATGTTACAAGGGGACAGGTAAGTTTAATGGTTATTTTAAAATGTGTCATAGTTTATGGACAATCCCTGGAATAATTCTAGATGCAGCATTCCATTATCTGGGCTCTGTATGAACACGCACTGATTGCCTGGCTTCTTGTGTATATTCTCCATAAAGTAATATTGAGAACGGTCCAAAATGTTTTGCTGCCTGAAGTGAAAGATAAGATGATGCTTTTGTCCCAGTGCATCCACAGAATCTAACTAGTCTTAAATAAAATAAAATAAAACTTTTATTTATATCTCACCTTTCTGTAGCAAGACAATCAGAGTGGCTCACACTAAAACGTCCACATACAATATAATATGTAAAATTACAATATCCCCCCTTTAAAAAGAAATATATTACATTTAAAAGAGTTTTAAAATCAATTTATAATAAAGATAACATAGGCAGGGAGGTAGTAAACACATGGTGTGAGGTGGTAATCAATCTGTGGCCGGGGAATTTATTCGGGAAAGGCCTTCTGGAAGAAATATGTCTTGACAGCTTTTTTGGTTCATCAATGATGGCAGTAATGTTCCCACCTTTGGTGTCACTCCATGGGGATGGCAGCCAAAAGGACATGCTCAGCCCTCTCCTTTGCTGCAGTGGAGACATCTTCACAAGGAGACTTCCACTGCTGCAGCAAAGCCAGAGGAGACACACTTTGCCCCCACCTTCACTGCCACTTCAGAAGTTTCCTTGCGAGTGGGCAGCAAAGCCAGGAAGGGTGCAGTGGGAGGAGGACTGGGCTGGGTGTCACCCCTCTTCTAGCACCCCCTAGTGATGCCAATGAATGGGGGTGAGGAATATCCTTCATGCCCACTAAGGCCAGCAGGCCAGCTAAGGGGACACAGGGCAATCTGTATGGCCCACACAGCTTTGTCTCCGCCTCATCCTTCAGCATCTGCTGTTTGAGGTGGCTGCCTCACCTGTGGGGTTACTAATACTGGCCCTGAAGTAAACACATAATCATCATATGCTGCAAAACCCATTTAAAAATGTGACGTGATTTTAAAAAATACATACAGTAGGATCTCGGTATCCGTGGACTTGGCATCCAAGGATTTACCCATTTGCGGACAGCAAGCCCACATTGTGCCCAATGGCAGTGCATGCACACGGCCATGCCGCCATTAGGTGCAGCCCCTATTGTCCTCAATAGTGGTATGTGTATGTGACTTGAGCATACACAGATTTTGGTATCTGCAGGGAGGGGCAGAGCGGATCTCCTGCGGATACTGATGTCCCACTGTGGAAGGTTGTTCCTTTTTTGATATATATAATATCTAAAGCTATCCCCAAATTATTATTGAAAGGTCAATTAACTATCTGCATGATCTGTGGATATAAAAAATCCTTCCATCTGAGAAGTCCAGGGAACTTCTATTAGTTTCAAAGATCGATGCTGTGCTTTCAGAGGGTTGCAGTTAAAATGGAATGCTGGCTGCATTTTGACTTTGTTCGGTAGGGTGTATATCATAATGGTTCATCCATTATGATATACATATTTTTCATTGCAATTTTATCGGTAGCTAATTTAATCCTGCATGCAAGGATCAAACTACATGTGCTGTAGAATGCCCCTGACTGGCACTCCCAATGTCTTTACTTTATATATATATTATGGAAAATGAAGTGGGAATGGAGCATGGAGGAAGGAGAATTCCCACCATTTGCCAATTACCTGACTTAGTTCTTACTCTGCCTGCTTTTAGTTGCAAGGGCAGCAGTTGGATCAGGGATTCAGTGTGGCAATAAAGCCTGTCTATCGCCTTCGTTGCATAGTTCCTATCAAGAGTGTGAACCTTGATAACCAAGGTTGCTGAGGCCAATTAAGACAACATTAGGCAAATTGAAGCTATGCTAAATCTAAACCTCTCTCAGCCCAGCTACAATCTAAATCTCATTCAGCCTAGTCTGACTTTGTGCCAGAATTGTGGCTGACTCCCTGGGCTGGAGAAGGTTTGGTTCTGGCATAATATTTGCGCTCTCTTCTAGACCCTTTTTTTCATTCTTCTGCCATCTGATCTCAATTGGCAGATTACCCTCTTAGGTTACTCTGTCAGCAGATGTCTGGGAGTCACGGTGCAGATTACATTTACCTTGACTTCTCTATTCCCTCTTGAAGTCTCCAGAATGTAGCTTAAACTTGAGTTTAGTTTCAATTTAACAACTAAGAGTTGCAGAGAGACCTTGAAGTAGGTACTGTTATGGAGTCCATTTTCTAAAATCTCCCAGACAGAATGGCTGCAACCAATTCCAAGTAATTATACAGTTCCCAAAAACCACTAGCCAGCATTGTCTGGGAGTATTTTAGAAAATGGAGTCCAACCTCTGTTTATAATATTCATTCTATAAAAAACTGATGGAACTGACCTTGTTCCTTTTTTTTTTTACAACAGACGAACCAAACTCCTGGAGTTCTCCCACTGCCGCCTCCCCAGGTCTGCCGGAAGTAACTATTTCCCTTGATGACATTGTTTCACCATTATCTTCATCACATCTAGCCCAACCCTCTGACCCTTCCCACTATATAAACCCAGAAACAACTTGGGATACTAAGAGGGAACATGATGTAAGAAAACCAAAGGAGCTTTCAGCAAATGGCCACAAAAAGAAAAGGTTAGGTGAGCAAAGAGAAAGGTCTGTAAGTCCTAAAAAGATAGACAGGTCAAAGCATGAAGAGGCTACTAGGAAAGGAAGCTCGGAAGGCAAGAGTAAGACTGGTGAAAGTGGCAGGCCAGCATCAGAAAGTAAGGCGGTCGGACTGAATGCAATGGCCGAGGCTCAAGTACAAGATCATGGGAGTGCTGGAACCAATGATGAACTGGCTGGGAGATACAAGTGGCTGGAAAGCAAAAGAGGAGGATCTCTTGGCATAAAAGACCATAATACCACAGTTGCCGCAGTGAAGAAACCGGCTGCAGCTTCCGAACATGTCAAGCTGGATTCCACTGGTGCTACAAAGGCGTACAGTAGCAATAGCTGCAGTTCTCATGGAAGTGATACGGATCACAACCAGAAGGAATCAGAGAGGAAGCCCGGCGAGTTCCCACGGAAGGGACATCTCCACTCCATTAACACACACAGCACCAACACAACAGCTCGGAAGGCAACGGTCTCACCAGGACCGTGGAAGATTCCAGGTTCTGATAAGCTGCCAGGTGTACTAAAATCTGGCACTTCTGCTATGAGCAGATAAATCCATGACAGTTGCCTTCTAACTGTTTCACAGTGACGCAGAACATCCTTCTTAGCTTCTGTCTCACATTGATTTACTTTAATTTATTTTAACTATCACACCCATACATACTCAAAACATTGAGGAACGGAAACAGTAATATGTAATTCCATGACAAAACGTGCATAATGTCTTAATAAGTTGAAGCAACATAATAACCACACAGTATTTAAATGTGACCCACAAGTCCCCAGTTTCACTTCAGAGACTTTGGCAGCTATGGAAGAAACCAAAATAATATGAAGGACAGTTGACCATGAGGACAGTGCAGTGTAGCTTTAGTTTGTTGTTTTCCACTGCATGAAGGATTTGGGATTTTTCATTCAAACTTTATATCAAGAAACTGGAAGAAGTTAGAGCAATCACAAACTGGAACATCGCCTTAAATAAAACTGCACAGAGCAAGCTAAAAGTGGAAATAGAATCTTTTATCTGAGTTAAATGTTGTAAATAAATTGTTATTGACATATCCAGATGGGGGTTTGAAACCTTTGAAATTGTACATCCATGACATGTCTCTACTGTTAACACTTTGGAATAGACCACCCAATACCAGTAGCATAATTCATTATGCAAGGTGAGGAACCCTAGTGGATTAGCTGGTGCGATACCATTTCTACTGCCATTTTTTGTGAACAAACCATATTTCTGTATGTTGGGGAAAGAGTTAGGGTGGAATTGTATTTGCAAATCAAGCCTCAAAAGCAGTTTACCACAAGTTACTACCCCACTCACAAGTGTGTTTACACACACACACACACACACACTGGATTTACCAGATGCCACACCAATTTCAACATGGAGAACTGTAATATACAGTTTTCAAACACCACTATGATGTCAGGGTGATTCTTGGAAGATTTTAAAAGCTGCAGTTTCCTTTCAAAACAGCCTCTGTCTCCTGCAGGAATTCATAACTACCTGAACATTTGGTCAACTTTCTTTTGATATGACTATCTTTCACATGTGTCCTCCATCCCACAGTAAAACTTCAAAGATAAGAGATTTAGGGGAGAAATCCTCATTATATGGTCATACATTCATCAGGCATCCTGTTCTTTTGTTCCGTCTATGTTCTTATTTATGTCTGTCTTGCTTTTAAAGTTCAAAATCGTAAGTGTCACAAGAACATTTTATTCCACACCGATGAAGTGCAGCTTCTCCAATGAGCTCCATTTCTTATCCCTGAGAGGATAAAAAAATATATCAACAGCAATACAAAGAAGAGCAAAAACAACCACACACACAAAGATGCAACACTTGGGAATATGTCCTAGGCAGACTCTCATGCAACCTGGAAATGCACTGCTCAATGACTTGAGTAAAGTCCAGTTACTGTTGAAAGTCAGTGGAAGTTTTGATTTGGAGAAGAGCGTGAAGAGGTGATGGGATATTAGCCATTAAGATCATTCTTGGTGCAAGAGATCGGCATCTTGCTAGCTCTCCTAAAGCATTTCTCAATGAGAGCTACTGCAGTTCTGTTTTTCCTTCAGGAGATATGGAGACATATTTCTGCCATAGTAGTTGGGAAAGAAAGGATTTTGCACCTTTGAAACAAAACGCTTATTTAAGAACTAGTCCCTTTATAATTTTTTAAGAAAGCACAAAGATATGTAGCTGTTTACAAAATATATATATATAGTTTTTAATTAAGAAATTAGAGATATATCTTTATCCCCAGTCTAGATATTTGGCATAATTTGATGTTAATTTATTAAATCTGGACTTCGGCTAGTGTTTCCCTAATCAAAATGGAAACGCATGTCCAACTATATTATTTCCTACACACAATGAACAGAAACAAACAGCAATGGGAAAAAACAAACAGTCGAGATTATGCTTGCATAAACTCCAATTTGCACAGTGCCCAGCGATTCCTTGTGCAGTAATTGCTTTATGCGGCTGTAATTGATAACCTGTGAAGACAGCACATCATCTAAACCCCATTCCAAATAATATTTCTGTGTAGTGTTAGCTGTGAATTTACCTTGTACAGCTCTATCGCTATAAATATAATTCCATGTATTAATAGTCACAGAAAGGCTGTAAGTGAGCAACTATTTTTATGAAACGCACCACTATGGATAAATTAACTTTTACAGAAATCTTGTTTACTGTATGATATTCTAAACCACTCAAATAAAATATATATCCAAGAATCTTTTTTCCCAACTGTTTATACTGTGTAATTAATTATAGGGCACTTTGTGGGGAAATTTGTTTATTAAGAAAATATTAATTGTATGTGCCTGGGGAGAAAGACACACAGTTTCATTGCCATACTATGCCATTGCTTTGTTCTGATGGGGAAGCTATGGTTAACAACAGACAAAGTGGTATACTGGCTCAGACTAAATGCCTATCTAGTTCCATATTCCCTTCATACTCTGGCCAAATAAATACTCATGGAAAACCCACAAACAATATACGACACAACAGTGTGTTCCCTTGCAATACTGCCTCTGATACTAGATGTAATATGCAACCATCATGATTAATAACCATTACCAGTTGTCCATCCTAGGTTTATCTACTTTGTTTTGAAAGCCATCCAAGCTTCACTGGGCCACTTTGCCATAGCAAAGTTTGATTATGCACTCTGCAATTATGTACTTTGTCTTACCTGTCCTGAAGCATCTATCATTGACCTTCTAATTATTTCCTGATTTTAATACTCAGGGGGAGCAAGAAATACATCTGTCTAGTCACTTTGTTCACATCATTACCTCCCACCACCACTACTACCAACTGACTTTAATATCTACTCTAAAAATCCCCAAATGTAATCTTTCTTGACAGGAAAAGCACTTTAGTCCCTGGTTGTTATGACTGCCCCTTTCTACATACTCTATAGCAACACAATATCCTGATTTCAGGTGTGTTGACTAGAACTGTACACAGTATTCTGTGTGTAATCACATCACCAATGTGTATAATCTAGATTTGTCTTGGGACATTTTCAGTTCTTTTCTTAAAGTTCCCCGGTGCATGACTTGAGATTACAGAAATCTTTTTTTAAAAAACATGAGCTGCAAGATACTAGAGGTGGAGATGAGAGGATTAGGACCACAGCAAAGAGGAAGGAGTTTGGGGTCTTTTATCTCAGGGAAAGCATACACAGAGTGAAAGAAATTGCTGTTTGGCACCAAAGGGTTGATGCCACTGGCACACACTCACAGAGGAATAATACATACTAAGAAAACTAAAGACTGATATACACAATGCCAATTTATTATATTAATTTCTCCATGCAAAGCCACACAATTATCTCATGTAAGACTAACAAGATTGGCTTCTCTTATTCTACCAGCATTCCCTCCCAATTGTTTCCATCAAGTTCTTCTTCTTTCAGATTTAAAATCCTTGATAAGCCACCACTACCAGTGTTCTGCAAACTGTTGTAGTGCACACTGCTACTAAAGAATCACTGGCAACAAATGTTACAGTGTGGTGCACTGTTCATTGTGGAGTGACGCAGTGCTTCTTCCTGTCTCACTGGGGTAGAGCCTCAAGTTGGTATGGGAAGAAGCAACTATATAGCCTTCTATTTCATGCAGGACTTTTCACATTATCGCAGTAGTCCAAACAAGATCAGCAACTATCACACTAACAATGTAATGTGGGATAGGTCATGGCAGTGTCCCCACCCCAATCTCTCAGTTGGGCATCTCACTGAGTTGGATCTGAGACTCAAGGTAAGGCTGTGTGTTTTCCCCTGACATGCCTGTACTGTGATGAATAGAGAATAAAGGAGCCCATTTTCCAACTGATATACAGTTGGCCCTCCATATCCATGGATTCTGCATCCATGGATTCAACCATCCATGGTTTAAAATCCTCCAAAAATTCCAAAAAGCAAATCTTGATTTTGTCATTTTATATAAGGGGCACCATTTTAGCACACAATGCATATGATGGGTTTTGAACATTCATGGAGCAGTCACAGTGAGTCCTGGAATCAAACCCCAAGGGCCCACAGTACCAGTGGACATTCAGTGAGGAGCAAGGAGAGCTCATGATTTTCGATGTCCATGGGGTGATGAAGTCATACTGGGGTTAACTCTGAATGTTAAAGAATGTTAAGTTATTAAATGCAGTCCCCAAACTGAAACTAGAAACAAATTTACCATGCAACTGCCACAGAAGCTTCTGGTTGCTGGCTGCCACTGAGGGGAGCTGAATCAGAAATTTTAGAAGCAGAGTGGGAATCATGGAGCATTGCTTTCCCATGTGTATGAATACTGAACCAGTGGATTGCCGCAGTATTCACCCATGTACCAATCTGGACATGGATTTGCATAATGGGTTCCCCACCTACCCACAATAGCAGCAACGTAAGCTCATCTTTACTGCTGAACCCTTGAACAGTCTCATGAGACCATCTTTGCTGGATGTAGCTCATCATCCATGGAATAGATGGCAGAATTGATAAATTGTGGTTTTATTGCCAGTTCTAGATTTTTAAAAAAGTTGCCACGCACCTGTCATCAGGATTGTGGGACCACAAATTATATCTTATTAGGAAATGTAATCTGCTGAAACCGACACTGCAGACATTCTATGTGGGTGTGTATATCTATATAAGATATTTAACTACATACAACAAAGTTTAGTGACCAGTGTACCCAATAGTGTACTATTCCTTGGTGCTTTATATGAAGGTGAGCAGGCAGAAACATACAACATTGCAAATCACAAAAAGAAATTATATGGAAGGTTTCCCTTTTGACAAGATTGTCATGTCGTATCCGACTGTAGGGGGGCAGTGCTCATCTCCGTTACTTAGCTGGGGGAGCCAGCGTTGTCAAAGGCAACTCTATGATCATGTGGCCAGCATGACTGTGCAGAATACTGTTACCTTCCCACCATAATGGTACCTATTTATCTACTTGCACTTTAACATGCTTTCAAACTGCTGTGTTGACAGAAGCTGGGACTAGTGACCAGAGCTCATTCCATCATGCATCGCTTGGATCTCGAACTACTGAGCTGCTGGCCTTGCAATTGTCAGTCAGCATCTTAACTGCTAGGCTTTAAACAGTAAAAAAGAGCTTGTATGGTATAGTGGTTTGAGTGTTGGACTAGGACTCAGGTGGGCCACATTTGAATCCCCACTGAGCCATGAAAGGCCATTTGGGTGCCTTTGTAGAAATCACATTCTTTCAGCCTAAGAGGAAGGCCATAGTAAACCTTATCTGAATAAATCTTGCCAAGGAAACCCTATAATAGGGAGACATAAGTCATAGTCAACTTAAAGACACATAACAACAATAACTATGGGTAGATGTTGTTGTTGCTTGTGCTGCTGCTGTTGCTGCTGTTGTATGCCTTCAAGTCATTTACATCTTATGGTGACCCTAAGATGAACCTATCGTGAGGTTTTCTGGAGCTGAGAGTGTGTGACTCGCTCAGTCATGTAGTTTTCCATGGCTGAGTGGGGAATCAAACCCTGATCCCCAGAGTCCTAGTCCAACTCTCAAACCACTACACCATGATGGCTCTCATGTACCATGGGATGCATGTATCATGTATCATGTAGATACATGATAGGAATCTACGTAATATCTCATTTCATGTAGAACAGGGGTAGGAATTGTATACTCCACCCCAAAGTTGAGCTGAAAATCTCAATACTTCACATCGTTTGACAGTCCTTGGGGACTGATGCTCCATAATATCTGTAAAACCACATTATTCCCAATCCAGTGTGCAAAATTATCCAGACAGAAGGGGGTACCTTTTAGCTTTCTGAACTCTTGTGTATATCATTGGTACAGCTAACACAAAAACATCTAACTACAAAATACTACTACTGATACTTTAATAAATGTTTTTTTGGATCCAGGCAGCTATCTTAAATCCACAATGTATTATCTTTCTGAAACCCAAAGGGCAATGAATTCTTTTTCTTTTTTCAAATATGTTTTTTTAAAAGCTCCTTAGTGTCTGATATTAGTGTCTGGTCTCTGGTACTGTAGTTTGTATTGAAGTCTGCAATAATAAAAATAATACAATGTTATTTGGATAACACAATGATTAAAAAAAGAGTAGCTTTACATGAAATAAGCAAAAACAACAAAGCTTGGACATCTTCGATCAAAATGGAAGAAAGCAATAACAGTGTCTAGTCCGTTGATCAAAATGTAAGAGAAAAAGCACATCATTGCAAAATATGACATGTATCTTTAAGTGACAAATGGTACATAAGCAAATATTGACATGCACAATAAATGATAGCAAAACATGTAAAGTTTTTAGTCATTTGTATATCATTCAAAATTTTAGACTGAACTCCATAATCTTTCTCTCCCTCTGTCCAGAGACAGACTAGGTACTCCTTTTCAGATTGTAGCAGTTTCTAAATATACTGCTGCACACATAAACTTATTAACTGTTATGTTTTAATTGTCCATCATCCATCCACTGAAATCCAAATTTTGGTGAAGCTTGCAATGTTTGGCCTGCAATTAAGCTCATTTTTGTAAGAACAGCTGTCCTGAAACCTTCTGTCCATGGTCAAAACCACTACAAATACATCTAACTGCTGAAAACATCACAGCTGCACCAACATAATTCACTTAAATCAGAGTTAGATAGATTTAACTGGTGTCAGATACCATCTGTGAAGAAGTTCCCTCCAATGGGGAGATAGATTTCAGTGGAGATTCAGACCATTTAACATTCCAAAATATAGCTTCAACCTAAATTCCCATATCTTTTTCTAAAACATCTTTAATTTCTACCAGTTTGCCATAAAAGAATTCTAATGCCAGAGTGTAAAGTTTCAAAGCTAAGTCCTTCATAGAATTCTTGCCATTTAAACATTTTTCCCAGTACTACTCAGTGGTTGTAATGCCTTCACTTTTGTAGTTAGAGATTGCACAATAGATGATGTGATTGCTCTTACAACTGCACTCCTGATTTAGGATAATTATTGCAGTAAAGATCATGAATACGATATACACCTTTCCGTTCCCAGTCTTTAAATAATTTAATGCTATCAGCAACCACCAAACTGACAGGTTCATTAAAAATGTAGGTGGTTAGGCCAGTCCACCTGTAGAACTTTTACTACACTTTGCAATACTGACTTTCACGCTAAATGTCCATTACTTCGGTAAGGAAACTTATGCATGCATAAAGCATCAGCAGGAATCTAACCATAGTATATATTGATTGATTGATTCATTGATTGATTATACACCCTGGAATGGAATCCAAGGTGAATTGCAGTAATTTAAAACATGATTCGGTTTTTAAAAAATCATATTTAATAAAAGTTAACTTTTACAGAATAATTCCGTTATGATGTTACTACCCCAAAACAAATGTATTACAGGTAATGTTGTTACTTAAAGTGTTACTTCCAGTACTGTGAAGAAGTGATCTCATAATCAGAACACTGATTTTTCTAAATGAAGATTTTAATCGGGGACATTCTGTGTGGAAGCATAAGCTATGGTACAGAATTGTGATGCCTGTCCATAGAATGTAGTGAGATGTTTCATGAAACTTCCTTCATGAGTGGAGGAAGGTCAAGAGGAAGTTAGTCTTTTTGGTAGTAGGAATGACTTTCCTTTTTCTATTTATGTTTTTAATCTATTTTTTTATATTTTAAACCAATATACATTTCTTTTTTTAATCAATTCTTCCTGGCCAGCCAAAGGAAGAAAGGTGTGTTCTGGAGAGCATGGGAAGGGAAGAAGCCCAAGGAGCAGCCATTCCAACAATAAGAGATAGAGTGGACAGGCAGTAGCATCAGCATGAGAGAAAGTGAAACCACAGGGTGTTGGCTGCCCCCAAATTGTCCCCCACTGCAAATAGTCAGGATAGACTTGGCAAGAGGCCCCGCAGGGCTAAAAATGCTTTTGCTTAATCCCACATTGGTGATTGGAAAAACATCTCTAATCCAAGACTTAATCCTGAATGAGCATGCTGGCCTGGCTTGCATAACAGAAACCTGACTGGATGAAGTAGAGGGGTGAACCTCTGCCAGCTTTGTCCTCCAGGATGCTCAGTGCAGCAGCAGGCAAGGCCTGGAGATGAGGAGGTGGAGTTGCAATGGTCAACTAGGACTCTATCTACTGCACCAGGTGCATGAAGTTGGGTAGCCAGGACAGAATAGGGATTCTGTTGGTGTACTGGCTACCCCAATAGAATCCCTATTCTGCTCTGGCCATCCAATTTCAGGTACAAACACTCAGACAAAGCAGACTGTGAGATGGGGCATTTGGTGGGGGAGATGGAATCCTAACAGACCACTGCAACTCCACCTCCTTGCCATACGAGTCAGTGTGGCCTATTGCTTTGAGTGCTGGACTACAACTCAGGAGACCAGGGTTTGATTCCCAGCTCAGCCATGAAACCCACTGGGAGACCTTGAGCAAGCTACACTCTTTCAGTCTCAGGGGAACGCAATTGCAAACCTCCTCTGAAAAAATCTTGCCAAGAAAACTCCATGACAGGGTTGCCTTAGGATCAACAGGAGTCGGAATTGACTTGAAGGCAGACAACAATAACAACAAACAAACAACCACCCTGCTTCTCAATTATCTCCTTTCCTCAGCTGGGCTGAGTTGGCCTTGGCATTGATGCTGGAGTCTCCTCAGTTTATTATGCTGAGGGACTTCAACATTCATGCTGAGGCCACTCTGTCAGGAACAGTTTGGGACCTTCATGTCCTTCATGAGGAACTGGCTTTCTTTGCTGGGTGGAATGATGGTGATCAAGGGCCTCATTCCCACTACAAAATAAATCATTTTTAGTCGAATCGATTACGCAATTTAGCGCTGAATAGACGTTCACACTACTTGAGCCTTTGATTTACCTACCTGTTTCAGTTTAATCCACTTCACATTCACATTCAGCGATGGATCGATTTAACATGGAGTCACCTCATAGGGGTGACTGCACCACAGGAACTGATTCCAATCTGCAACCCATTCACACTAACGCTGAACTGATTTATAGCAAAAGACACAGAGAATTTACAGATCTGGAAGAAATACTTTAAATGGGTCTAGCACTGCCCCCCCTCAACAAACCGCACCAGGGATTCAGTGTAAGTGCAAACAAGGGCCATTTAAACCACTTCAAACCCGTTTGCAAACCGGTTTATTATGTAGTGGGAATGGGCCAAGGTGTGGATATCCATGATCGTCATGGAGGACAGGAAGTCCTGAGCTACTCCTGACTGTACCCCATTAGTATTTTCTATCTGAGGCAGTTGCCCCATTCTGCCTAATGGGAGGGGCGCCCTGCTGGTGAAACATGTTGCTGTAGTCCTTTCAGGATGAGAAGGAGTATGTCTTACACCAATCACAGATTTACAAGCAATGGGACCAGGGATGTAGCTAGGATTTTAGGAAGGGGGGGTCCAGACTAAGTGCCACCATTATAATGGCGGCGCAGCAGCACACACCATTCATTTTTCTAATGGAAGGGGGGGGTCCGGACCCCAAGACTCCCCCCCCCTTGGCTACGTCCCTGATGAGACTTTTGCCACACACTTAACAGGGTTTGATTCAATCATACATCTATGGATATTTAGTGACTGAAAAGGTAGTGGCAAGTCAGGCAAGAGATACCTTGATTCATAGAAAATACAGAGGTCTCTTTTCAGTGGTGCTTGCACTCAGCCAGCTGATCTGAGACAGTGTAGGGAGGACACCAGCACAAGGAATATCTATGTCCAATCCACCAAAGAATATATGTACAAGAGCCTATATATTAGCAGAGATTTCTCTAGACTGGGTGATGGCTTTTATTCTTTGTATTACAGCATACTGACAAAATGTGTGGCAATAGTTAACTCCAGGCAAATAAACCATGTTCCTGTGCAGGGACTCTGCGTTGACTCAGAAAGCCAGTCTCATACATTTTTGTTTGGTCACAGAGCCATCTTGTGGCAAGGAGAGGGAATCATCAAGAGATCAGATACATGGAATAATCTTTGGTTAGCCCAGTAAGCAAAAATGAAATAATGTTCATACTTTTAAACCCTGGTGGGTACTTCTATCAAATACTGAAAACACTATTCATATATAATGCACAAAGATGTATAATGTTACACGTAAAATGAGTACCCCATATGGAAGTGGTGGTTTCTAATTGGTTAGGAATAAATTGATTTCTAATTTGTTAGAAGTGAGTTGATAGGGATAACATAATAGCAGTCTTTGCATAGTCAGAAACAGTCTTCTCCAGTCACCTTCAACAATGACCCTAAAAACGAATTTATTTTACCTATGCAGATCCAGTCTCTTTCTATAATGATGTACAATCTCAACAATTTCTTCCCTTTCCACCCTTGACACAAATGTTGATTGCCTGCATAAAACCAATAAAGAGAGGAAAGATTGCAGTCCTCTTAGAAGCAAATCCTACCAAGCTGAATAGTGGTTCTCCCGCATAAATGTGTGCAGATTTGTGGCCTTACTAAATTCTTTCATCTATTTTTTCACTTCATTTACTTCTTTACGCAACTCATTATATACATATTTGCTTCCACATGTGAATACATGAATACAAAGCTGTTTTCCCCCAAATCAGACTATTTGTCGATCTAGCACTGTATGTGACTGACATCAGAGATTTTCCCCATTCCATCCATAACTTGTTGTTGTTGTTTTTGAACTTGGGACGTGCCAGAATCTTCTGCATTCAATGTATGTGCTCCACCTTTGACTGATAGTTTCAAAGAAACATAAATGAATGAATGCATAAGCAAACAGGCATGTTAAGCCATTAAGAGATTATTGTGCTTTGAATAAGCACTGCTATATACAAAGAAGATTGTGATATTGTCAGTGTGGGCACAGAAGAGTTGTTGCTTCACCAAGTGGTTGCTTTATGAAGCTTTGTAGAAAACAGAAGGCAGAAGGATAATTGAATGACAGCACTGAAAAGAACCTTGGAAATCAGATAGACTCTTCCACAATGAAGCGCACAGCTACATCACAGCCCATGACAGCCTCTGCAGAAATACCTCCATGATGGCTGAAATACCTCCATTTGGGGAGTTATACTCCAAGAAATAACTTCCCTAAACTTTGCTGAAGTAGTCTGTTCCACTGCTTCTAGATAAGTTCCTGCTTCTGCTATTCCAGGAGCCGTTATCTAAGAGGGTCTTTTTGTGCCCTTTTAAATCTTCCAAACCTGGAACAGTGGTTTACATTCAAGAAAAGAACCCCCACAGCTCCAAAGAGACATCAAAAATCGAACCAGCTGTATTGATCCATATCAACCAAGAAGTCCATAGCTGAAGGTAGTGGGAACTGGAAGTTTAACAACATCCTCATTCCTGTAAAAGTGACAAGAGGGAAGGCAAAATTACATGCACAAGTCTAATACATGTATTTTTCTCTCGGTCAATAAAATCCAGAAAATCAGCAGGTTTAGAGGGTTATTTTCACATTATTTCTCTTTCACCCACAGGTTATCTGAAAAACAACCCCCATGTGTGGGTTTTTTCTCCTTTCTGTTTGAGTTAATCCTGAACGTCATGTGCAAAACAATCCGCAAAAGCTGGTTGTTTTCACTTTAAATCTAGTTTCTGCTTCTGAGTGATAAACTCCTAAGTAAAAGCTTCAATGGATTTCCAGATCTTTTCACATGTAGTTACTATAAATGAAGATTTGATAAAGGGAAAGCCTTGCTAAGAAGAATGTTCTGATGTTTAAAATGAAGAAGAAGTTCCAAGCCTTATTAGATTTGTTTGAAAATTTGTCACTATGATCATCAGAAACCCAGCAGAGCCAATGGCAAGACACTATGGGGGTTGATCTTGAATGTATTGGGAGAGACAAAGGGTTTCCAGCCCTGCTGCAAATGTATTTATGACAAGTTTGCAGTATGATAGAACTCATAAAGAAAAGCTTTTTTGATTTTCTTTAAAAGTCTGACATTTGGATCTTCAACACTGGAAAGGTGCTTTTTTTTCTCTTTGGCTAAGATAACCTGCTAAACTGCAGGATTACCTTGGGATGGAAAGTTCACCACAGGGTCAGTGATAAGAGTAGTGGAGACTGTGGATTAGACTTGTTGGCTTGAACAAATAAAAGGGATAATAACAGACTAGGTGTGATCCCCTGAGTTAGGCCAGATCTGAGAAGACACATCCCACTTAGCTTGAAAAGATGGCTTTACTGCAAGGAATTGCACCTCCTTCGAACTTGACCAATGTGATTTGCTTAACTTTGGCGCTGAGACTAATTCTTTGTGGCAACTTAGGTATTGTATCCAGTAGCCAGAACACAAAGCCAACCAATAAAATAGAAATAAGCAGAGCCATTCTTGAATATGGTAGGCACATGTGCATTCTGTCATAGGGAATAGAGGAAGGGAATTGCATTTGGGGAGGACATGTGTGTGCAGGTAATGCAAGTAAACACACTAAACTGCCACATTAAGTCTGGCATTCATTAGAAATGGCTGCCATCCTAGTGTAGAGTTCATTATAAAAAGCCCAACTATTAACAATAGAATGAACCATAGAGATTTGGAGGATGGGCAAGATGATGATGATGATGATGATGATGATGATGATGATGATGATGATGATGTTTAAGTTGTGTTTAGACCATCCATCAACTACATTGCCAGGATGAAAAGAATAAAATTATTCAATAAAATTGTCATCATCATCATCATCATCATCATCATCATTATCATCATCTAACCATAACAACAACAACAATAATATGCTTCCTGCCTTTCTCCCAGTCCAGGACCAAAGTTAAAACAAATGCAAAAATTACATCATACAAAAGTTAAAACTATAACTATTCATAAAATTAAAACCAGGTAGAAGCATAAAGATTAAAAAGTTTAAAATGCAACCCATGAAAGGCCCTTCCGCCTGAACAGTCAGCCTTCAAAGGTCTGCTGAAATAAATAGGTTTTTTATCTTCCTACGAAAGGAGAGCCAGGAGGGTCCTATTGCTCTAAAGGTGCCTCTACACTGTAAAAATAATGCAATTTGGCACCATGTTTCCATCCCACAGAATCCTGGGATTTGTAGTTTTGTGAGGCATGGTCATTCTTTGGAAGAAAAGGCTAAAGACCTTATAACAGTACAAATCCCAGGATTCCATAGGATAGGGCTACAGCATTTACAGTAGCATCACCCTGCATTATTTTTACAATGTAGATGCATGCTTGGAAATGAGTTCCAGAGTGGCTACTGGGAGCAGCTACTAGGAAGGTCCTCTACCATTGATCTTGATGGGACTTACTCCTGAGCAAGCATGTGCTACTTAAATGCAGTAGAAGCCACAGAATCATAAAAGTGGCATAAAGCAGAAGGACTAAATGTGTATCTTCAAAGCTTGGGGAGCAAAAAGGGTGTTTACCTGGCATAGAAAATGATGCTCAATGAGTCTCCGTGGCAGAATGTTCCACAACTGGTTTCCCACTACAAAGAATGTCCTCTTTCTGGTAGCCACCTGCACCTTGCATCATATGGCAAGAACAACTACAGAAAACCTGTCATGCTGGATTTTATAGACACTCTGATTTAGATATACAGTACTCTGGTTTTTCTTCAGATCATATAATTTTTTTTGTCTTTTATTATGCCTGCTTTTTCTGTATTTAAGCAGATGTAAGAGGCTTGGTTTCAGAAGGGAAAATTTGAATACACCTAACACTGAAAACAATGCAGACTTGGTAAGCTAAGATATATGTAAGCTCCACTGAGTAAGTGTTTCCAACAACTACATTCAAGTCTATGGTTTTGTACTATTGTTGTTGGTAATTGCCTTCGAGTCGACCTCGACTCATGGAGACCCTATGGATGAGACATCTCCAAGACCTGCCCTGCTTAATTTTTGCAACCACATAAAACCCATGACCTCTTTAATAGAGTCCATCCATCGGGCATGTAACCTTCCTGTCTTCCTACTTTCCTCCAGTTCATTCTCCCCCCAGGCTTTCCTCATGTCCCCTTGCACTGGAGACAAAGGCAAATGTGAGTAAGCCAACACTTCCTACCTACCATCTGCTGTGTTCCCAGACTACATTCCTATTCACCTATCTTGGTGTTCTCCTAAATCCAATTGATGTTTTTGTTAATCCGAAGTTAAAGCCATTAGTGGTTCTGGAATCCCAGTGTTGATTCCCTGGGAAAACCATCAGGTGTTTGTTACATTGCGGGATAGCGCCTAGCAGTGGCACTACAAGTGGGTGTGGGGAGTGACACCCAGTTGCCCCCCCGGTGCTGTTGCCTTGTTCTCCTTATGAGGCCTTCAGGAACTCTGAAGATTGCTTTTTAACGTTACTAAATTTACTTTTAAAACGTAAATGTGGAGGAGCTCCATCTGGAGAACAGGTCAGACTTTTCATCCAGCCACTTCTCTCCTGAATGACTCTTCTTGCTGAGCTCAGTGAAGGGGCAGGGGAGACGGAGACCTCTAATTGGGACTTGGTTTACATTTTTGGCAGTAGCCCACAATCATTTTTCAAGAGCCTTCCCTCCTCATCTGTAATTGGCCATCTCTCCTTGGCCACCCGGTCGCGTTCAAACTGCAAGTTATAGCATGCGCCAGCCAGAGCCGGCCAAGCTCTTGAACTCTCAGCCATGAGAGCCATGAATTCCCTGCCATGCTGAAGGCAGGAGCACCCCAAGCATGTTGATGTGCATGAATGAAAGCAAGTAAAGGAGTAAGAAGGGAAAGTGAATCAGTTAGAAAAGTTAAAAATGTGTTAGTTATTGAACACTTGCTCTAATTTACATATCTAATAACTTAACAACCCAACTCTAGAATTAAGCCAGTGCTAAAATTCCACCTTAAGTCCATCACTGGGTCCAGGAAGATCTTTTGAAGCAGTCATACCACAGTCTCATTCAAAGCAGAGGCAACTCCACTTGAGAGAATGAAGCATTTACCACTCAGTAATCCATGTTTGCTAGATTTTCTCAACTAGACCAGGATCAAGCATACATGCAACGGGACAGGCTAATTTAAGCATCATATCATTATCTCCAGGATGCAACAACTGTAACTGATCCCAGGAAACTTGAGCAGATGGAACACTGGACACATATTCAAATTCTGCAACAACTGTGGTGTCATATTCTGAGTGAATATGAGCTACTTCCTTTTCATAGGACAAATTTACCACAACGAGTAATAATAACAGTGCAGGACTGTCTGTGGCTGAACCCAACAGGGTTATCACCACTTAGACTAACTTTTCTCGGTAGCATGTCAAGGATGCAATAGACAAAGTGCTAGTAGTAGTAGCAGTAGTAGTAGTAGTAGTAGTAGTAGTAATATTGACTATCACACTTCTGCATAGTTGGCACAATGAAGAATTCTAGCCGATCTTTGGTGCATTATATTCATATAAACGCACTCAGATTAGCTGAGTAAGATTTTCAAAATACGTTATACAGAATGTTAGGAGTATGCAAATCTGCTCATATATGTGTGTGGGGAATTCCCACTGAATTTTATTTTTAAGGAGAAATTGCACACTGTTCCATGAAAGAGACCCATCATTATCTTGCTATTTCATAGTGGTGCTTTCATGTCCCTGCTTTACATATCAGATCAAATGGGTGTTTGATGTATTTTGCCCATCTTCCCAGTTGAGCAACTTCCTACCAGATACATCTAATTCAGGATTACTAGAGTTGGGGTGCACCTCATGCCCAGATGTCCTGCAGTGCAGAGTTAAGCGATCTTGTCACTGCCTGCCTTGCATACAAAGTAAGTGCCCTACTGTGCAGAAAGCATTTAGCAATCTTGCTCAATTGCCCCTTGAGTGCTGCATTTTCATTAAAAAGACAGCATCAAGTACACTTCAAAGAATTCCGCTTTTTTTGATCTTATTTTGTGCCTAACAGAATAAGCAAAATTAGCGAAGAGGGTTAATTTGCAGATCGACTAGTTTCCTCAAGTGGGAGAGGGGCTGGCTGGGCCCACAAGCTGTTCTGCTGTGACATTTTGCCAAATCTACACACAAAAACACAAATAACAATATTTCCAGACACCGTACCATACCCTCTCCCCTTAGGAATGAATGGCAGCGGTTCGTGACACAGGGGAAGGTAAAGGGGTGCACTAAGGAAAACCACTAGGGTGAGCTAAATCTAGTTCTTCCCATGGTGATCCAGCAGGTAGTATAGAAGCAAATTGAGCCAACTGAACCCAATTTGCTCTCTATGGCCCTAACTAGTATCTTTGAAAACTGACTGAAACAGAACATATGAGTCTTACAAAGACAACACTCAGAGAAACCTATCCAGTCCTTCAAAGAGTAGCTTACAACCAGCACAAAGATTGGGACTGTACCAAATAGCCCTAGTGTCACTGGTATTGTACAATCCCTCTCCACATACACACAGCTGCAGGTAGAAAGCCAGTACATTTATTGGTGTGGTATTATTTGCCCTCAAGTCATTTCCAACTTATGGGAACTCTAAGGCGAACCTATCACAGTTTTTTTGGGGGGTGAGGGCAAGTTTCTTTAGAGAGGTTTTGCCATTGTCATCCTTTGACGTTGAGAGACTGTAATTTACCCAACATCACTCAGTGGATTTTCATGGCTTAGCAGGGATTCAAACCCTGTTCTCTAGAGTTATAGTTCAGAGTCATAGTCCAACGCTCAAGCCACATTTATTACTACGCACATATGTGCCACGACACCATCGTAATAGCTCAAGATCCTAACTCACAGTGGTATGGACATCCTTTCATTGTACAGTATAGCTGGTCCTCCGTATTCATGGATTCTGCTTCCACAGATTCAAATGTCCATGGCTTGAAGATATTCAAAATTTCAAAAAGCTTTGATTTTGCCACTTTAAATAAACTTTAATTTTGCCACTTTATATAAGGGATACCATTTTACAATTGGCTTTCCATGGATTCAACCATCCTCAGCTTGAAAATTATATATATATATATATATATATATATATATATATATATATATATAAAAGCAAGACTTGATTTTGCCATTTTATACAGTACTATGCTACTGCATTTAAGGAGGGACCTGAGCATCTATGGATTTTGGTATCCATGGAGCATCCTGGAACCAAACCACAGTGGATACCAAGGGTCCACTGAACATAGAAGCAGATGCCCTGGTGGAGGCCCTATGAACCATGCACTACAAACACCAAGAGTGAAGCCATGGCACAGTAAGGTTCTTTCTGAATACCTGAATAATGTTTCTATCTAGCTAGATTTCTTGAGTGTTGGTGGGGCTTAAATTTTCATTTACAAGACTTGAACTTTGTGCAGGTGTCCCTTGTCAACTTCTTCAGCAAGGGAGTAGGGGAAAGCTTAGACTCATCTCCTCTGTCATTGCTTGTTTCATGTGTAAAGTGACACAACTGGACAAGTTCAAGTTGTTGTGGAGGCTCTCCATGTGTGTCAGGATTCTGGAACATTAGGAATCTTGGGTGGCATCCACACTGCAGAAATAATCCGGTGTGACCCCACTTTAAGTGCCATGGCTCAATGCTATGGGATTCTCAGAATTGTAGTTTGTTGAGGAATTCTGGGAATTGCAGTTTGTTGTAGTTAGCATTTTGTAGAACAAAATTCAACAAACTACAATTCCCAGAATTTCACAGCCTTAAGACATGGCACTTAAAGTGGAGTCAAACGATTATTTCTGCAGCGTGGGTGCAGCATTGGTGTTGTGGACAGCTTCTACACCAGCAGAAAAACCTCCTTTTGAGACACTTTCCAGTGCGGACAGAGGCTAGGCCACATGTTAAAGAAATCAGGTAAGTAACACTTGATTAGGATGCATAGTACTTCCAAAGAAACAGCTCCTACTTCCCCCAAACCAAAAGCACAACTTAGTTGTGGAAGTCAAAGCAATGTCAAACTGCATTAATTCTACAGTGCAGATGCAGCTTCAATCAGCACTTACATATATTCCATTGAAATAATGAGTTTACTCTAAAAGGCGAATAATTGGATTTTGACCCTGGACAATGGCCTTAATCTGGTTTTGTTCTTCTGATCATTGTAATAGCAGAGGGGTATATGAAAATTGTTCCTTACTGTCATGGCTCCTTTCAAAGTAAGTTATTACAGTTCCCAAATAACAACAACAACAATCCAACACTTTGCGGCTTATATATCTTATATATTTCATAGGTGTGGTGCTTTAGAGAACAGGTCTGTTCCAAGAGAAAAAACAACACATGTGATAAATGAAGAGCAAAGAAAAGAGGCAGGGCTAAAAGGAACAAATGATCAGAGCAGTTAGACTTACTTAAGTTGTGGAAGCTGTGGAAAATAAAAAGCTGATGACAATTTAAGTGTCCTCTCAGTAATAACTCAGAGCAGTGTTTTTGAGGTCCTGGGTCCCCTTTTGCCACACAAGCTGTTGAGCATATACCCTGACACTAGCATCTGGAGATTTCAGAGAATACCAACCATTTGGGCTGTTAATATGATGTGCATCCTATTTGGCTGCATGTTCAGAAAAAGAGAAAGCGAGAGATTCATTTAATTGACTATCATGCCTCCAGGGCTTTGGGCTTTGGACTGTGATGGTGTTAGAAAGGCAGCCCCCTAATCCCTCATAAATAACTGTCATTAACAGACAGATTAAGCTCATTTGGGAGCAGTTAGTAAATAATGGCTTCTAAGGACTGAACAGGCATAAAAGAAGACTTGCTAGTACTGAACAAGCAAATAGTTTATATTAGGTCAAATGAGATGCAACAAGGGACTGGGTCCAGTCATTGTTCGATTACAATGAAAAGAAGCGCATCCATTATCAAAAAGTATAGGAAATCCATTTACGGTAGGAGCATTTTTTGTACCTAGTTAATACCTCACTGTTAGAGGAATGCAAGAATGAAATTGAGCAGGTATTGCCATTACTACTGGTAAATTAAGGTGCCTCAGAAGAAATATTCCCTGCTGTGAGTGCACACTGGAAGCTAGGAGTGGTAGTAATAGGCAAGTTTGTCTAGTATTATAAATCTCAGTGAAAAGCATTTCAGGAACCCCTGGGTTTCCCAGCACTGTGAAAAAAACAATCTTCTGCGAGCTTGATAATAGAGCATCAGCTCAAAAAAGTAGTCAGCAATGTTTCTGTCCAACAGCTGTTGAAAGAGTCCTCCATTGTCAGTGGAGTGATGTAATTGACGTAATCATAAATGCAACCTAGAAACTTATGTTTAACTCAGTAATCTTATGATAAGGTAAGTCTCTTCAATCCCAATTCTTCCTTTGCAAGAAATCATTAAACACAGAGACTAATTTCAATCTATTGAAAATGCGACAGATAAACCAGCCAGGCCTGCAACTGAACAGGCACACAGATCCTTGCAAACTCAGTGACACTGCAGAAAAAAAATATTTGTATGCTACATTTGTAGTTATGTTTGACAGGGGGAAAGATGCATTCAAAATAGCCACTCCAGACATTCAAATGATGCATTAAAAATAGCCACTCCGGGAGTTGAAATGTTTGTGTTCCCTGATTAGATTCTCATTGGTCTTCTGTTTGGTGAAAAGGGACATCTCTCTCTCTCTCTGTTTCACACACACACACTCAAACGCACACAAGGACAGATGTCAAAACTGAAAATAGACAGATTCTATTTCCTAGATAATATTGTTCAAATCAGATGCCTGTATAGCATCTTTTTGTCCTGATTTTCAATAATATAGGATAATGAAACAAAGCATTAGTTTTCTAATTGCTGTTATACAGCCAACCAATTTTGCTTGTACTTATTATAATGTATAAATCAAGTTTGTAGAAATTCACAAAAGTGCAACTCTGGTAGTCCATTGAAGCAAATATATTTTCTGCCTGAAGGAGTCGGTTGCAGTCCAGGGAAGTTCATGCCAAATAAGACTTGTCTTTAAGTTTTCACAAGACACTGTTGTTGGAGGAGAAGGTATCATCTTTATGCATTGGATGAATCTCACACCAAGCATCAATAAGATCAAGCTCCTCAAGTAAATTTGGTATAAGACATGACCCACATCTGTTCCTATTGCTGGAATCTAAATGGGAGGCTGCAAAATTAAGATATCATCCTTTCCTCCCTAGAAACTTTTAGTTGGATGACAATGTTCTGGAGAAACAAACCTTGCTGAGAGTGTACCTCCCAGAGTATCTTTGATAAAAACATATCTGTCCCTTAGAGTATCAGTGTTTCAGTGTGTCTGCTCTACACAAGGCACTAACTTCTCATCCTAGTGTTACAAAACAATCTAATGGATATTTATATCCTGAAATCTCAGCGTGTTCATGCAGCCTGCTCCCAGGTAAGTACACACAAAATTGCAATCTTAAAGGCTAGTATCATGTTGAGAAGTTATCAACTTATTTTATCTGTGCCTTTCTAATTAAGAATCTCAAAGTTGATTATACAGTTTAAACTTCCAGTTAATCTCACTGCTTCATGTCAAAATTAGACACTGAAATACAAGCTCGTCAAAGCTTTACATAATAAAAAGTATGTTAATTAATGTCATACTGTATTTTCCAGCATATAAGATGACTGGATGTATAAGACAACCCCCAACCTTTCCAGTTAAAATATAGTTTGTGATATACTCGCCATATAAGACTACCCCTCTTCCAACGCACACCAAATAAAAATTTAAAAAACATCAAATTTGATTTCAATATGGTAATTTTAATTCAAATGCTTATGACCTGCAGGTATTTAGCAGGAAAACTTGTATACAAAGCCTGCTTGGATTGGTCAGCCCTCCCTGCCTGCCCAGCCCCCCGTCTCCAAGACTATCAGAGTGGTAGCACAAACACGGCTTTTTCCATATCCCAGCGTCCCGGACGCCTGCAGTTTGCTCCACCCTTCACTTACCTCTTCCCGGTAGGGCACCCCTTCACTTCGTCATTGGGACCATGTTAGGTCACTTCTTTCCACAAATCCTGGTAAGTGGATTTTCTTCTACAGTACTTGTACAGCATCACCCTTGCTGCTTTCATATGGTCGCCGCATATGGTGGGGATGCGGCCGCAGCTGTTTTTCAGCTCCCCCCACCATATGAAGCAACTGCAGATTCTCCAATCCGGCTCAGAAGTTTCAGCACCCATCCTATAAGACGACACCCAGCATATAAGACAACCCCATACTTTTGAGAAAATTTTTCTGGGTTAAATAAGTCTTATATGCCAGAAAATACAGTACAGTCATCCCTCCATATTTGCGACTTTGATATTTGCGGATTTGATTATTCATGGATTTCATTAATATGTTCTCTCTAGGACTGTCTAGGTCCTCCAGTGCAACGCTGTGGTCAACTTTAACTAAAGGTTGCATTGAAAGACCATTTGTAGCTACTCCAGTGCCATTCTATGGTCAGTGTATGTTGGACATTGACCACAGAGTTGCACTGGAGGACCTAGAGATTCCTAGAGAGGTGTCCTCTCAGGTAAAAACAGTGTTTTTGTTATTTGCGGTTTTTCCATATTCACGGGGGTCTTGTTCCCCTAACCCTAGCGAATATGGAGGGACAACTGTAATTCCTTCTTCTAAGTCCATGGTGGCGAACCTATGGTACGTGTGCCAGAGATGGCACTTGAAGCCATTTTTGTGGCACGCGGAGGACAGGGAAGAAGAACAAGCATGCACCTGTTCCTCCTCCTTCTGAGCCATCCCAGGCCTTCAGCTGCCTGTTGCTTTTCTTCTCCCCTCACTTTCAGCTGTCTCCAGAGAGGCAGCTGAAGACCCTGGAGGGCAGGGGGAAGAAGTCCCATCCTGGAAGTTCCACCCCCAGAGGGCATAAGTCCCACCCTGGAAGTCCATCCCTCCCAGAAGTCCCGCCTCCGGCACCGGGTAACACCTGGTGTCAGAAAGCCTTTTGGTTTGGGCATTGGTCAAACCAAGGTTCGCCATAACTGTTCTAAGTCTATGGGAAGTGAATTACAGTCCCTGGTATTCTACTTTCTTGAAGACCACTACTGAGTTTTTAAGCATTTTTTTAAAAACCCAAAATAGACAAATACACAACTCAATGTTTCTTTCGTACCATCAGCCACAGAATGTTTTATTCTAAGCTTGATCACGCTGTCTGTTACAAACATGTGTCAAAAACAGTTAACAAGATCTGCCATGTTTCTGCTTTCCTCTATTTCGTCAAAGTGATGTAAAATATATTTAGTATTTTACATGTATGATTGATATACAAAACAGCACGTTTAAACATAACTTTCTTTATCATGAGGTACAATTCATATTTGTTAGCCCTCAGTTTTAGGTTTTCCCATGCTGCCTTAAGTAGTGCAACAATCCAGCATATTGCTAGCTGCTGAGGTATTGTATCGTTACAATCAAACTTCTTCCTTGAACTCAAACTGCTGTCTCTGACAAGATCACCGTCAACATCTAAGTGTTTAAAAGTAATTATCAGAAAACAACTGTTTCCCCTTTAAAAAACAAGAAGCAGACTGTGAAAATGGAGAGTTACCTTTTACCTCTACACAAAGCACACTGTACTTTTCTTCTTTTTAAAATATATTCTGTGCAAAACTTAGTTGTGTGTAGGTCTGTACCGTCATTTGGGAAATATATAAAATAGACTTAATTCCTAAACACACCCCTAACTTCAGACAACATAGAGGAAGAAGAACAGATCAGACTTTTTTTACATGATAAACTAGACATAGCATGTTCTTAAAGCTCCAATAATACATTCCTTGGGGGGGGGGGGGGGAACAACAACAGAAAGCACTTTGGTCATTATTAAACATTAGTACAGCAACAAATAAAATACAAAATGTCTGTGTTGCTTTATATATAAAAATGCCTTATACCACACAATCAAAAATCCATCAATGATACCTCTATTGGCCAACCAAAATGCACAATATACTTGTTGCAAGATTTTGAAGCTCCATGGGCTTCTTCATCAGGCAAGATGTTACAAACTAAACAGAAGAAAAAACAATTGAAGATGTTAATCACATGCCTGCATGTTGTTTCAGTCCTTAGTAAAGAAGTTATGATAAGGAAGATATTGTTTGCAGGCATCTGACTAACATCTCCAATTGTTTTTTTCCCTCCTGTTTGATTTGTAACATTTGCCTGATGAAAAAGCCCATGGAGCTTTGAAAGCTTGCAACAAGTGTATTGTGCATTTCGGTTGGCCAATAAAGGTATCACTGATATATTTTTTGTTTGTATTTGTTAAATGGCCAACACAGCTACCCCTGAATGTTATACCACACAAGTTAATATAATAATTCTGAAAGGAAGGGAATCAAGTTGGAATATTTTTTACTTCTTTTTATATCACCTACCTATTTTTTTCTTTATGGTTCAAAAGAATTGTGCTGTGGAATTGTAATCACAATGCACACATTCTCTAGTATAGAATATGCTATATATGCTTGACATTATACTATCAGCTGTCATAACATTCTTCATTAAGTTTCATAGTGTAGCCCAAACTGATGATCCCAACATTTTTTAGATTAAAAAATAAGCTCTCCAAACAGTGAATCAATCTACCACCTAAAACCAAGGACTTAATTCTATCTGTATGGATGTGTATGCCTCCTCCAGTGCATATACAGAGAATAAGAACTATTCCATTCACTTAGGGAGAGGCAGCTTGGTGTATACATATCTTTGTGCGTGTAAAGTTGACCACTCCACTGAAGTGAATAGGAAAATCCCAGAAATCTTGTAGGCACAAAACAAATACTTTGTGTGCATTTAACATATCACAACACATCACTAATATATGGTAACACTGTTACAGGCATCAAAATGAGCATTCACTGCATTCATTTCAATGAAACTTATTCCCAAGTAAGTATGCATTGAGACTGCAGTCCCAATCTTCAAAAAATTGCTTATATATACTGCCAAATAAGAAGTGAGCATGATTTAGCCTTAGTCCAGCAAATCTATCTGCTCCCTTCCTAGAGAAATCAATATAGATCCAGTCTTTTGCACACTTATCTGAATATAAACCCAGTGAACACATTAATCTGAATAAAGAACATTTAAACTAAACAGGAGTCTGTTTCTCTGAAGTAAACTCAAGAGGTTCAACAGGATTCATCCCAAAGTCAGTATGGAACAATAGCCTAAATTTGCAATTCAGTGATGTCTGCATGGGGGAAAGTCCTACTGAAATAATCAGTGCTAAGTTATAAACAGGATTAGCACTGAGCTCTGAAAATTAAAATTTCTAAAATTGTTTCTATAAAAAATTAAAATTCAGGAGTTCTGAATAGTTGTTCAGTTTATAATCTATGTGTGGTACAAGTCATATATACTACAGTGTACTATGGGAGAGCAATTATCTTGAACATACATAATGTATCCCTCTTGCAAAAGTAACACTATTGCACCACAGTCCACCATACTATATTCTATTATATATATATATATATATATATATATATATATATATATATCATTATTAAAAGTAACAATAAAAGTGCACATGTTGAGCGGCACAGTCAGCACTGTGCAAACATCTCAGTGTTTTAAAATAAATAGCATAGCTAATCTTTATCAAAATATCTTACAGTATGGTAACAGTTTACAGTTATTGCTCTAATAAAAATGTTATCAAAGAGCACTTGTTGACATGTTATGTAATACCTTATTGATACTTAATACTCAAACTTCATTTCAAAGTATTTCAGATCCTGGAATCAATTCTGTTAAGATACCTGCTGGCTCTAGCATTTATATTTTTATATATCTATATCTATCTATATCTATATAAAAATTTAGCTATCAGTCCTAAAACATTGTCATTACAGTAAGCGTCGTCTTCTACTGTAACCAACAATATGCTGGTGCTCTGATACTACCCCTGAAAGAATGGTACAAAATAAAATGTCCTAAACATTTTATAGTACAAGTTCAATAAAGTGACTTCAGCATGACATTGTTGTATTGAGAACTTCTGAAGTACAAAAGCCTAGCATTAGGGCATCATCTTTCATAACAGATGAAGCATGTTTCAGTAATTTAATGTGACCAGTTACCAGGACCCCAAGTATCTTGATATCCATTTTTGACCTTTTCAATAGCCAACACATATTAATGTTTCAAAATAAAATACAATGTCAGCTAAAATAAACCTTTACAAAAAGTGAAAAGATAAAATAAATATAAAGATTGCACAAGATAATCAGATGTAAACACTTCAGTTCTTTCAAATGATATCCTTAGAGAGATTGTAACATCTGAAATGCAGAACCAGCAACTGCAGTGAGGCAGCTTAGTCGATCAGCTCTCTTTCCAGAGTATTGACCTCCGTCTCCTTTTTGAGAAGTGTCAGGATTTGATCTTCCAGAGCTAAAAGTTAAGCCAGCAGAGAACATGTTGAGATGTAAGTTCAAAAGTAGTTTTACCATTTTGTTATAACCTTTGCTTGGCTTTCTCCTACATGATAACATATTTCATCAGTATGCTAGAATCTCCTTGAAAACTATTATTTCCTTTAAAGATAGTGGATTCACATTAAAACTCCTTTTATTACAAATCCAATATTCAAATCAAATAACTATTCAAGATAACAGTGCAGTGTCACTAACCACACTAGTATGGTATTGTTCCAGGATTATTAATTTGGGGTTCCATGATAAACATAATAAGGTAAATATTTAAGACCAAATTTCAAGGAAGATTACAAAACCAGTATAATCCTTGCAAATTTACACTGTATAATTCAAAAAGAAAATTATTTTAAACAGTATGGATAATCTAATTTTTAAAAATATGATTACTGTGGGTTTTCAAACTGTATTTATTGTTTAAGGCAATAACAGTGAAAAATTGCTTTTAGATTCTAAAATGTGGTATTATATTTGAGAATTTTAAAAATCCAAAGGGCATCTTCAGGAGAACCAAATTTTTATCACTTTGTTTATTACTTTTCTTGTTCCCAGCAAACACAGGGCAGTTGAGGGTGGTACATGACTAACTTATGTTGAGAATCTGCAAGCTCTTCTCCATACCATCAAAAGACAACATAAAGACTATCTAATCTACCCCACACCCTCAGGTCCTCTGGGTGGAATTTATTGGAACCTATAAAGACCAGACTAGCTGCAACCTCCCAGAGGACATTCTCTGATGCCGCTCCCAGTTTGTGGAGTGCCTTGCTGGAGGAGATCTATCCAATTTCCAGTCTACACAGCTTTAAAAAAGCTGTTAAGACGGATCTTCTCCAGCAGGCCGTCCCTGAATAGAACAATCAGCTAATGATTTCTCCCCACCTTAAAGTATTATTCTACTATTTCCCAGTAGATTGTTGTTATTATCAGTATTTTAACAATTGATTTTAAATTGTAATGTGTTTAATCCTTTTTTTTAAGGGGGGGGGGTAGATATATTATTGTACAGACTGTATGTAGTGTATATTGACTGTCTTTTAATCATGTAAGCTGCTTTGATTTCTCCTGTAGCAGAACAGCGGGGTATAAATAAATGTGTTATTTACTTATCTGATTCTAACATCTTAATTCCCCACACTCCAAACATCTTTGATCGAAAGCTAGTGCCCTGAGATTTTTTTTCCTTTTTGGGTGGCAACAAAGAGGACTGGTGATACCCCAAAAGAAGAGATGTAGAGAAGATACAGCTTGTGAAAAAATGATTTTATTCTTGCAATTATCTATCATTTGCTTGGCATGAGCTTTGGAAATACTATTTTTGGAATCCTTGCAGACAGTTTTAAAGTTGCACTATAAATAATATTTTGTACTTGCATAAATTTATTTGGGTTAATAGGCATTTTTAAAACTGAATCATTTTGCGAATTGTAACTTGTCTCCTGTTGTAATTTTTGTTGTTTATGTATTGTCCCATTTCTTTATTTTATTTTTTAATAGCCCCTGAAGGAGGCCATTAAATTTTACTAGGCCAAAATGTGTTGGGCTAATTGCAAGAATAAAACCATATTTTTCAACAGCAAGATTTTGTTTCTTCTTTACACCCCTGCTAGCAGTATAATCACCAAATGGACCTTAATTTTATGATCAACATGGCTATGGCTACATTTTACCTTTAGATTAAATCCAAGCAAGTCACTGATAACACCAGAAACAGCAGACAGAATGACAACTTGAGTGATGTTATAAAGTAGAGGATTCATCGTCAATCCATATAACCTGAAGGGGCTGTCCAGTTCCTAAGAATGAGAAATAGTTACATAAATAGAAGCTTATGAAATGTCACATAACTGAGGTCTCCTTCCAAGCCTTGGAGAGCCACGTTGGTTGCTACTTTATGAAAGCCTGAAAAAATTTCTCTCCCCCCCGACTGCTGTTGCTATCATGAAAATAGTGCTGTGGTGGTAATGGAGTTCTCACTTCAAAGAAGAGAAAATCTTCTCTACTGTTTACAATTCAAATCTTCATGCGTTCATGGAACTGAAAATAAGAGTCCACCACATATATACAAGATGGAGGCAAATAGAGACATGAGGTAACTCTACATTTTTTAGATGCTTTTAAAAAGTTGTAAAATCCTTAAGGAGTAACCCCAGAACAGCCTCATAAAGCATTCAATGCTGTAACCATGTTGGTTAACTGAGCCTAGGGGTTGCAGGACCTGACATGCTCTGGGTAAGCATGCAAAGGGAGTGAATGGACTAGCTGAAGAAGGAAGGACATATTAAATGGCCAGAGGGAACATATCATTATCTGGACAAAATTCTTTGGTTCAGCTGGAGATTCCTCAGGCTAGCAATTAAAAGATATCATACAGCTTATTCCCTCTTTTTGTTTTTAATGGTTTTCTCCAGAGAAGAAAAAAAATTGAAGAAGGGATGGAAAAGGAAGGAGGGGTTACAAATGAAGGACTACATCATCAACAGCTCCCTCCTCCAGTTCAATGAATGAAGCAATGCAATGGCATGATAAAAATGCATCTAAAACTTTTCTGAAAAGCTATTTTCAAAAGAAAATAACCAAAGAACAGAGAATAAAGATATCAACAAGAAAGTTCACATTTTCGATATAGAATGATGAAGAATGCAAAGATTGAGAAATGTAACCCAAAACAGGCTAACATATCACAACTGACTGTCAGAGGGAATAACAAGGATAAAACCCAAAGACTAGAACCCTAAAGAAACACATTCCACACTCATATATGTAGTAGGATCTCACTTGTGTGTACACACAGAGACACACACTCAAAACCATTATTTGGGTTTGAAAAATTAAGCACTTTTACACAGTATTAGATAACTTTGCAAATGTAATACCACTTTCCTGTATGTGAAAGTTTTGTGCTACTGTAGCTTAAATAGTTTGAAAACAGCTAAAATCTTTTTAAAAGGATTTTTAAAAAAATACATTTATCATTTTTTTACAATGGTATTGTGTCAAATAGCTTTCATGCATACATAATGAATTTGCAGGACTGAATGTGAGGAATGAATCTGGGTGCATACTACTTTGTCTCTATTCATATAGTTATTGGTTGTGGAAACCCACTAGATAATCCTGGGCAAGTCACATTCTCTCATCCACAGAGGAAGGCAATGGCAAACCCCCTCTGAACAAATACAGTGGACCCTTGTTATACGCTGGGGTTTGGTTCCAAGATCCCCCATGGATAACAAAATCCTTGTATGCTCAAGTCCCATTAAATATAATGACATAGCAAAATGGTGTCCCTTATGAAAAATGGAAAATCAAGGTTTGATATTTGAAACTTATACTGTTTTTGAACATTTTCAAACTGGATACTTGACTCCGTGTATAAAAAATCTGTGTATAAGAAGGGCTGACTGTATTTCCAATAATAAAACTCTGTGAGGCATTCACCTTAGGGCCACTGTAAGTCAGAAACAACCTGAAGGCATACAGCAACAATAACAACTGGTTATATAATGTTTTGAAAAATGATCCCCCCGCCCCCATTTTAGTTACTTAACCGAAAAGCAAAAGTATACTGTGCTCTTTGTATTCACTGGAGTTTAGTTCCAGGATCCACTGTGGATACCAAAATCTATGGATGTTCAGGTCCCATTAAATACAGTGGCATAGTAGAATAGTATCCCTTATCTAAAATAGCAAGGTCAAGGTTTGCATTTTGGAATTTGTTGTTGTTTAACATTTTCAAGCCATGGAAATTGAATCTGTGAATCAACAATCTCGAGATATGGCGGGTCAACCTTAACACTCTTCCACTAGGGAGGGAATGGGAGCAAAGTAAGCTCTACATTCCTTTGTATTGTATCGATATTTTGGTTTTTAATGGTTACTAACCCATTTTAAATTTGTTATTAGTAACATCTGGCACTGCTGGGGGCAGAAATAGTCAGATATAACTTTTTAAATAAATAATTTGAATTAGCTGGATACAACTTCCAAATTAATTAGCTGGAGAAAGACAGACAGGCAGATTGAGCAAGATGTGTGTGTATGTACCTTAAGTCACATGTCGACTGTGGCATGTAATGATAATTGTTCTAACTCTTAAGGCCTGATCTATTTTAAGGTGCTTATTTTTACCTTGAGTAATTTTGTCGCAAGCTTTAAAACATTGTTCACTAATGTCAGTTCTTCCTTCTTGTTCGGCTTCTTTTCCATTTTCAAGTACAAATTTATCTTTAAAAAATAAACAAACCAGAGTGAAATTTTAAAAGAGTAATTCACTTCCAGAGCTAATATCATGCGTCTTGGACACCTGAGTATATTCACAGTGATTCCCACTCATTACCCTGTAATTAAAATTTATTTATGTAGAAAAATGCATAAGCCACCCTGCACCATAAGCGTCTCATGACAGCACACAAGTTTCAAAATGAAAATAAAATAAATTAACAAGAGAAGAAAGCAGCAAGCAATATCAAAAATGTAAATTAAACCCTGCCACACAACTTGCTTTAATGCCTAGACACATGAAAAGTATTCAGGCCGGTGCTGAAAAGATCCCAATTTTAATACCAATCAAGATGGTCTCTTGCTGGTCACCACTAATTAAACACACACACACACACACACACCACAGGAAGGTGCTGAAGATGAATGCAGTGTTGAAAGAAGATGCATCTTCAGTAACCTTGTGTTTATTTTACCTTAGAAGTTCATACCACAATCCTATGCACATTTACCCAGAATCATGTCCCTTCTAGCACAATCTTAACACTTAAGAAACTCCTAAATTCTGAATCATCTCTTGGGTGCAATGCTACAATGCAGATGCTCTAAGTAGTTAAGAATTTTAGTAATCTTTATCTTAATGGCAGAATCATTGCTGATTTATGAAGATTCAGAGGGTTGGTGCAAACACAGAAAAATAAAGAAAAACAAGCCTCGCTAGCAAGAAAATTAAGAGAGAGAAAATAGTAACAGAAAGGTTTTTAATTCCTTTAAATATATGTAATCAAAGATCATCACGTGCCACAGCTATATATATATATGTATGTATGTATGTATGTATGTTTTTATTTTTGTCTCAGGCTACCATATTAATGTTTTGCAGTTTGCAAAACAGGACTTATGCATATGAGGAATAATGATTCTAAGTATCAACTGAACTTCTATACTCACTCTCAACTGTCACGCTGTGCAGCAAATATTGTAAAGAATACTGATAAAGAAACAAGCACGCAGAAATTAATGCTAAGAGAACTATCTGAAAATCAAGGGGGAAATATAAATAAATTGGAAAATTTAGCTCTCCTTCTGTATGTATGTTTATATAATTTTCAATAACTAATATGTAGTCTTTCTTGCAGTCTTCACAAAAATCCTCACATCAGAAATTTAGTATCTGTACAAACAAAACCTCATCTTGGAAAGACAGTTTTAGCAGTTTTGAAGATGATCTCTATCTGACCTCAGAATGAAACTGTATGACTGCCTTTTAAAAAAAATCTACACATTCTAGCTGGGCTGGATAGCTTATTCAAGGTAAATACACACTGGAAAAATCATGGCAACAGCCTCTTATATGCTTATAAAGAATGTATCTATTTTTAGAACTTCAAGCAATAGCATCCATGTACTATTTCAACAGCCAGAAAATTTTGGACGTTTTAATGTTTCCTCAGTGGAATAATCTGAAGACTGAATATGGTATCCTGTGTATATTATTTCATGAATGCACGATATGTGATAAGTATAAATACAATTTGGTAAAACTTGGTACAGATTCATATTAGCAAGAGATATATTTGCTTGAGCATAAACAGGATGAAATGCCAAACACCACCATGCGTTATCATTCTTTCCAACAAAGTTCTCACCTGTTCAGTAAGTAATATCGAGGTATTGCTGTATTTTTTACTCGTTTCCGATCCAAGTGTAACAAATCTTAAAAGAAACAAAGTCAGTGAAATGCACCATATCACTAGTTCCCAGTTATAATGGCAATCAAGGAAGATTTCATGTACATGAAGCAGCTGAAAGAAAGGAAATAAAAAACAAAACTGAAGTATTAATACTTCAGAAAATAGGAAATGTTCTAATACTTACATTTTGCAGAGGCTTAACTTTACTGTGAATGTTATTACGGTATATACTCAACCATAAGTCGAACCCATGTATAAGAGGAGGTCAGGTTTTGGGGCCAAAATTATGGATTTTTGCCATAATCCGTGGATAGGTCGAGGGTAAAACTTGGAGGTTCCTTCAGTGTGTGTATGTGTGTGTGTGTGTGTGTATGGCAAGAGAGACTCTCATTGAGCCTTTTCTTCATTGTTTCAGCTTTTGATTCAGCCAGACGTGCAGGTGTGGGAGGGACTCCTAAACAAACAGCAATACCAGTCAGTCACATAGGACTCTTTCTGCCTGGCTCTTTCTTGCTAAATTCCACTCCGTACAGCATGGGGAAATCTGAAAGAGCTGCTATCACGTTTCCATAGTTACTCATAAATAAATCAACCTCGGATTTTGGGGTCAATTTTGGGACATAAAGTTTTAGACTTATAGATGAGTATATACAGTAATCACTTCCTTGAGTGTAAGTCCAAATGAATTCAGTGGGATTTATTTTTCAGGGAACAAACAAAGGATTGTATTCTAATGCTAAAACAGAATTTGTCCAATGGAATCCTCACTGAAATGATAGGAGGAGTGCAGTGAGTGGAAATGAGGTAAATAGACTGCCTCAGAGGGTGGTAGAGACTCCTTTTTTGGCCAACTCTCATGAGTGCTTTGACGGTCCATTCTTGCATGGCAGGATGTTGGCTGTTGTGGTTCATTCTATCCTAGAGTTCTATAATTCTCTAAGACTCTTGAGCACTTCCCATTAGTTTTGGTCCACCAACAACACAAGAACATTCTGATGCACTGTTCACTAAAAACATTATTGGCACAAATGTGCAAAATTAAACCTACCATAAATACTCAACCATAAGCTTCTCAGATTATCACTTCTTAAGAACAGGGATACAAATTCAGGCAATGCCTTACTACAAGTCCCTTATAGCGCATTAAAAAGATAACAAAACCTCAACTCCTGATCTCTGCTACTAAATGCTTCTTTCAACAATAACACCAAACTATTTTGGAAGCTGGTATCTGCACCTTAAGCTCCCGAACCCACACCTCCAGTTGTGACATCCCTTCTGAGGTATGCGAAATTTCAGGGAAATGTTTGATGTGGGCAATGCTACATCTAGCACCCATGACAGATCTACTGAGCTTCAGTTACAAAGGGCTCCACCCTGGGAACCAGTGACCATTGAAAACATCACCAATCTTAGTTCCCAATTCAAATTAACTAACAGTAAGGGAGGGGCATCTCTCTGAAACCATTCTCACGTACAGAGGGGTGACACAGGGTTGTATCGTTGCACCAACCCTGTTCAACCTTTACCTAAATTATCCTGAAATCGAGCTGCCCAAATTAGGTGATAGGAAAATCCCAGTTCTGCTCTATGCTGACAATACAGTGATCCTCTCTAGAACAAGATTGGGTTCAAATGCCTCCTTGTAAATACTCCTTCTACTGTTAGAGAAAAGGACCTCAAAATAAATGCCACCAAGTCTAAAATCTTCATCTTTGAGCATAATTATCATCATTGCAGATGAAGACATAGGACATTGCCCTCTGGAGCAATTTAAAAGCTTTAAATACCTGCAGCTAACATTTCATCATAGAGTCTTGTGGAGCCATCATAGATCTTTAGTGCTAAATAGATTCCTGGGCAGCAAATCTAGTAATATGAGATTTTTTCATACTAAAGGGAATCAGTTCATACCAATGACCCTCAAAGTTTTTAATGCAAAGATTGCATCTAAACTGTTATATGCAATAGCTACTTGGATCAAATATGCCAATTCTGAACTTGATAGATTCCAAGTAAAATTTCTATGGGTTCTTCTATATGATCCTAGAAGTGTCCCCAATTCAGTTCATTAGAAATGGGAGAATGTCCTATTTCTATTAAGACCTGGTTGCTTATGTTCAAACTTTAGCTCAGAGTATTTGTCTTCAAATTAAGTGTGGCCTTGGTAGGCCTCAGATAATTTTACTAGTTGGTGGTTGAAGTATGTTGCTCATAAAGTGGCATCCATTGGCTTTTCTGCATCTCTGCTTTTAAATTTAGGCCATGAGATTGCATTAAAATCACCGAGACTAAACTCTGGGGCATTGCCTTTTGCAATCTCAGGACCAACTCTATTACATCTTGCTCTACAAGTACCTTAAATGGTCATTATGTAGGTACCTTTCGTCAGCTTTCTTACCTTAAAAATCTAATGGTACCAAGGTATCACATCTGTTTCACTAAGGCAAGATGCAATGTTTTTCCTTTTAACCTACTTTTTGGTAGATATGCTAGGCTACCCACCTCTGCTAGATTCTGCCTTTGTGGATGGCAAGTAGTTGAAACATTGGTGGGATACAGACGGGCAAAAAGGGGTGTGTTCATGACGTCATGAAGGTATAGCCTTCAGACGGCCCTTACCTGAATGCCGCCATGAACACGCCCCCCGCACGCCCCAAACGGGAAGAAGCGGCATTAAAAAGGTGCTGCTTTTCCCCGCTTCTTTTCTATATAGTGCGCAGCTGCGCATCTCCGTCTGTAAGCTGCTGCACCAGTACGCCAGAATTGCTACGCCACTAATTTAAGTTGCCCATCCGCCAGCCGGCAAAAGAAAAAAAAAAGGCCCGTTTTTGGCCGCCTGTGAGGAAGCTGCCTCTCTCTTTGCAGCGTCCTGCGAGGCGGCGGTATGGAAACTGCGGGTCAGAAACGGCCCCAGGTGAGGCGTCTTCACTGCCCCCCATGTGGAAGCCCCATACACCTGAGCCATGCCCCCGCGGCAGGCGGTCTGGAGGCTCCATATTCAGCAGAATACACCTCCAAGACGTCTTCCCCTGCCCGTCTGTATCCCGCCATTATCACACATTTTGATATGTATCTTTTATAACAACAGCCATAACCAGCTGATTCCTCCCCCTCGCCCCACTGAGCTGTAAGTTGGGCCATTCTGAAATATTTTACATCAAAATATTATTGCAAGACAAATGCTTGAATATTACCTTGTCAGTTGGAAAAAAATTCTCTCTAGCCACTAAAATTAGAGAGAATGAATTATTAAAAAGGGGTCTGGCTAATGATAATATAAGCCAAATTTATAATAAACAAATCTTGTGCTGTAACTCAATCTTTTAACTTGATAGCATGTAAATTATTTGTATCTTCCTATGTAACTTCTCTATTTTAATTTGTTTTAAGATATTGCTGGGTCCACTGGCCATAAATAAAGATTGATTGATTGAACTATAAGTCAACGTTATGTAAGTTGAGAGCAGATTTTGGAGCCTGCCCTGTTCACCAAGAATAAAACTGACACAAATGTAAAGAATTAAATCCACCATATATAGTCAACTGTAAGTCGACCATATGTATAAATATGAGGGCAGGTTTTGGAGCCAAAATTATAGATTTTGATATAATCCATGGATAAGTCGAGGGTAAGACTTAGGGGTGTGTAATGAAGGATGTAAGAATGATGGGAAGGAAAACAATGCCAAAGAACTTACAAAATTCCAACAGACATAATTGTTTGTTCTCAGCCAAAGGCTGGCTGGATGAGGAGGGAATTACAATAAATCATGGCATGTATGTGGGAGGCTAAGAGGCGCAGGTGCGGCTAGAAAATTTACACATGTAAAAAACGATGAAAAGTCAAAGCAAAGAAAATGGCAACTGCATTAGCAGTAATTATAGCCTTTAACTGAATGTAATAATTTTGCCTGATTTTAACACAGAAAACCTGACAAACAAATGTCTGAATTCAAATCCTTCAAAACCCAATTCCTCTTGGTGTTCCTTTTAGAGGAAGTGCCAAAGAGCTGCTCCTGCCACCACCAGTTCCCCACCTAAGCATTCAAAAAGGCCAGAAGCAGCACCATGGCGGGGAGAGTTGTGGGGGAGCAGCTTCTTTTAGGTGCTACCAGGATGGACTAAGCTCTTAACTTTTGCCACTATACTCAAAGAAGGAGGTGGTTTCTTTTCCCATAAGAATTCAGGTACAGTATTTACACTGACCCATGAATAGGTTGACTCAGGGGTTTTTTGTGTCAATTTTTTGACTAAAATTTCTAGACTTATACAGGCGTATATACAGTAACTCACTTTCTTGTTGATTCCTCAACTTTTGATACTCACGGCCAGTGGAGATAAATTCTCTAACCATCTGAGCATCTGTATGACCATGGAGCTGGGAGTAACAGGGCCTTTCAATTGTGAGGAGATGAATGTTGCTGCATGTTACACATTTATCTTTGCATATACAGGCTTTTAGCTATCTATCTAAATAGGAGTTGTCAATTAGAAGAATAGGCACAACTGGGGTGGTGTTCTGGGATCTGTTGGATGAACACATGAACCTGCCTCTGTTTTGCATTTGCTCTTGTTCCATGACTGTTGGAGAACTCACTGTTGTTCCTCTACTCTAAAAATGAAGTAAAATAGTTCCTGATACGTTTTCCTTACCTGTGCACAGCAGATGAACACAACAGAAATGGTCAACAAAAAAGCAGATGAGACTATAACATCAACTGATCGTTGAGGACCTCGCCGCTGAAAATAAAAGGAAATATGTATTAAGTGACTATAGTTTTTTGTGGGGTTTTCGGGCTATGCGGCCATGTTCTAGAAGAGTTTCTTCCTGACATTTTGCCAGCATCTGTGGCTGGCATCTTCAGAGAACTGCCTGGAGGAATTAATGATAAAATATGATAATGTGGCAACATGCTCATATTTATACAATGTATAGGGAAACATGGTGACTGGTGAAAAACATTCCTGTTAATAGGATAGTTTCATCTCTATGGCATATGACTGGCTTGATCACAATGGGCTGAATCTCAGCTGTGCAATGCATCTCTTACTTCAAAATAAGCTGTACACAAATATGGAAAAATTGAATCTTTACTACAAAGTTAACAAAGCAGCTACTATAAAACATATAGTATATGAAAACTAAAAAGAAGTACTTCCAAGATACAAAAACCTCACACCACTGGAAAGACACAGAGCAACTAGACTGAAGAGGAAGGAAATAGTTTACTGTGAGAGCTTTTGTTTCTTTTCATTTTTTTCTTTGGGTTTGGATACTTTTTTTGTTTTGCCCTGTGTTTTGTTTTGTGGCTGCATGAAGCTCTGATTGCTTAGGAAGATATTATAACTCAGTCTTGAGAACACAGCAGCTCTTGAACAGGAGGATGAAAAGTGCTTTACTGGATTATTAAGAAAATGATCTATGGATCAGTCTGACCTTCTGCAGGTAGTATTGTGGAATTATTTGTATTATAAATTGATATGGTAACATGGAATAGAAAGATTCATCATTTTTAAATTTTACTATTAGATACTCACAAAAGAGGAAGCCAGTATTTGCATCCTTTGAGAGGTGAGCTCCCTCTACTGGATTGCAGAGCAACAAAAGGACTCTCACAACACCACAATATTAAATCTTGACAAGTGCAAAGGAATAGACATGAAGAAATACATGTCTAGTCAAAGACTTGTTCATTTTTATTTTATTTTATGATACATAGAATCTAAAGAAACATATAGGTATCCTTAAATGGACTCTGAATTTAGCATCTGCTCTCTTTTCAAGGCAATAACACACAGCCACAGTGCTTTCCCTACAACAGTGATGGAGAAACTTTTAGAAGCCAACTGTCCAAACTGCAACCCAAAATCCACTTATTTATTGCAAAGTGCCATGTCCCTCTGGCTTTCTAGTAACAAACCCTGGCAAACTCTGTGCTGGGATGATGGCACATGTGCCCACAGAGAGGACTCTGAGTGCCACCTCTGGCACAAGTGCCATAGGTTCACCATCACTGCCCTACAATATCAGTGTGACACTAGGTAATGCATAGTTGAACAGCATCAAAAAGTCTTGCTATTATTAATTAACACTGAAAAATATGACTCTAGTATTGTATTCAATATTAATACAACGATGTCTCCATGACACCAGCTCCTATAATGCTTAACAAAGATCTGGTAGCAACGGAGTAGGCTCATGTCTACAAAAGCCCTTGCAAGTAGATCCTTTCTTTCACTTAATCTCAAAGAGGCTACAAGATTCCTTTGCATACTAACTTTCCAGACTGAGAGGGGCAATGTTTTCACAGCACAGAAGGACAGGTTGCTTACCTGTAACAGTATTTCTTCGAGTGGTCATCTGCGAATACATACAAATGGGTTGTACTGCGCCTGCGCAGTGCCTTCGGAAACTTCTGGAATCACTAGGCAAAGTACTCTTTGCAACATGTTGAAACTTTTTGGCGGTAGCTCCGCCCATCCCTTATAAAGCCCCTGCCTTCCCGCTCTTTCCCCAGTTCCGCAATTTTTCCGCCAAGTAGGCGATAAGAATGAGCCAATAAAGAGCAGGACACTGAGGGGAGGATGGGCAGGATTTGTATGTATTCGCAGATGACCACTCGAAGAAATACTGTTACAGGTAAGCAACCTGTCCTTCTTCTTCGTGGTCTCTGCGAATCATACAAATGGGTTGAGACTGGCAAGCTAAGGTCAGTGGAGGAGGGAGTGTCATATTAACCTTGTCTCCAACACTATTGCTAATACCAATAAAGCAAGAAAGACACAAAGCAGTGGTCCAATTGGTGTTGTTATTATTATCACCATAATGGTTAAGATAATCAACCAACAACCTCATGAATTCAACCCAATAGTATCATGAGCCCAGGAGTCTGATAAATATCTTGTTTGCAAGTGGTGTAAAAGAGAAACAACATGTGCACCCCAGACCATAGTCAGTGCAAACCAGACAACAGGACAGCCCTCCCAAAGGCTGCGTCTCCTCTGGCCCTGGTGTCCAACCTGTAATGCTTGATGAAGGTCATAGGTTGTGACCACACTGCAGCCTTGCAGATGTCATCCAGGGGCACACCCGACAGAAAGGCAGAAGATGCTGCAACTGCCCTGGTAGTGTGAGACCGAGCCCTAGCTGGCAAGGGTTTACCTAAGAGTTCATAAGATAAACAAATAGTGTTAGAAACCCACTTGGAGAGTCTCTGAGCCGACACAGGCAGTCCTTTCTTGGACTCCGAATAGCACTGGAACAGTCTTTCGGAACGGCTAGAGTCTCTAGTCCTGTCGAGGTAGAAAGCCAGGGCCCTACAAACGTCCAAAGTGTGCAGAGCTCGCTCGGCATCGGTGGTTGGGTTCGGGGCCAGTGTCGGGAGAACAATGTCCTGGCACATGTGGAACACAGAGACAACCTTAGGCAAAAAGGTAATGTCTGTTCTAAGAACTACCTTGTCCAGGTGGAAAATGAGATATGGTTGGTCTCGACGCAAGGCACAGAGCTCTCCCGCACGGCGGGCAGAGGTGATGGCCACCAGAAAAACCGTTTTCCAAGTTAGCAGTCTGATGTCCGTGGTGGCCAAGGGCTCGAACGGTTTGGACTGTAGTGATCGTAGCACCGCATCAAGGCTCCAGGCCGGGGGTGGTAGAGATGCCTGCGGATGGAGGTTGCTGCATCCCTTGAGAAAACTCTTTACCAAGGGGTCCTTGAAAAAGGAAGGCTTGCCATTAAACTGAAAGGAAGAACAGATGGCCGACAAGTAACACTTGACGGAGGTGAGAGAAAGGCCTGAGTCGATCAAAGACATCAAAAAGTCCAGGACCACCGGTGTCGTGACTTGGGTTGGAGACAGTTGTCTGTTGGCTAGGAACCTGGTGAACCTGTTCCATTTTAAAGCATAGGACTTCTGAGTAGCTGGCTTGTGGGCGGCCAGAATGACTCTGCGTACGGGGGACGGTAGCCGTACTAAGGATGGATCCTCCACGCTACCAGGGGCAGGGTGTCGATGTCCGGGTGTCGAACCCGACCCTCTTGAACCGTGAGGAGATCCGGTCTGTGTTCGATCCGGAGGAAGTTGGTCCGGGATAGATGGAGGAGGCAGGGGAACCAAGGCTGTCCCGGCCACCATGGAGTGATCAGGATGGCATCCGTGGCCTCCGATGTCATTTTGGAGACTGTCCTGGTGATCAGCGGGAAGGGGGGAAACGCGTACAGCATAACCCCCGACCAGAGGAACCCGAACGCGTCCCCGAGGGATTGTTCGTTCGGCGTTCGGGAGCAGAACTGGGGACAATGGGTGTTGTGGACAGTTGCGAACAAGTCTATTTGTGGGGTTCCCCACCGACTGAAGAGGTCGAGCACCGTGTCGGGGTGGAGTCTCCACTCGTGGCATTGGGACAGAGACCTGCTGAGAAGGTCCGCCAGGTCGTTCTGGACACCCGGCAGGTGCACTGCTTGGAGTAGGATGTTTCGGTCTATGCACCAATCCCAGACCTCAAGTGTGATGTCGAGTAGTGTACGAGATCTGGTTCCTCCCTGTTTGTTCAGGTAATACATGACGGTGGTATTGTCCGTCCTGAGCTGAACAACCTTGTCGGATAGAGAGGATTCGAAGACCCTTAGAGCCTTCTGTACCGCCAGTAGCTCCAGGGCATTGATGTGAAGCCTCTTTTCATCCTGGGACCACTGTCCTTTGGCCCACAAGTCCGTGGTGTGGGCTCCCCATCCGTCCTCTGATGCGTCGGTGGTCAGCACAACCTCCGGCTGGGGTTGAGAAAAAGGCATGCCGGCGCAAACGTTCCGGGAGTCGAGCCACCAGCGGAGGGAACGAGCGACTGGTCTCGGGATCGTGAGATGACGTGACGGGTGGTCTGTCTCTGGGTCGAAGGCGGAAAGAAACCAGGACTGGAGAGGTCGGGACCGGAGTCTTGCCCACGGTGTTACGAAGGTTGTTGACGCCATATGCCCTAGGGCTACCTGGACGTCCCTGGCAACTACCCTTCTTCGGCCGACACATCTTCCGATGGCTCGGGCGAGAGCTAGAAAACGGTCGGAGGGCAAGGATGCGACACAAGTGTTTGAGTCGAGGGTCGAGCCGACGAACCTTATGTGTCTGGAGGGCAGTAGCTGAGACTTCTCGAGGTTCACGACCAGTCCCAGACTTTGTAGGAGCTCTAAGGTTTCGGCAATGTGACGGTTGATCTCTTGGTCCGATGGTGCCACCAGCAACCAGTCGTCCAGGTACGGGAAGACTCTGATGCCCCGGCGATGTAGATGGGATACTACAGGTGCCATGCACTTGGTGAAAACTCGAGGTGCTGTGGACAGACCGAAGGGGAGGACGTTGTATTTGTAGGCGTCGGTCCCGACGGCAAAGGCCAAGAATCTGCAGTGGCTCTCGCGGATGCTGACGTGGAAGTAGGCGTCCTTTAGGTCGATCGTCGCAAACCACAGTCCCTGGTACAATAAAGGTAAGATAGAGGCAAGCGTTACCATACGAAAACGCCTGTAGGAAAGATAGGCGTTAAGGGCTCTTAAGTCTAGTATGGGCCTGATGCCCCCATCGGTCTTGGGGACTGTAAAGTAGCGGGAGAAGAAACATCTAGGAAAGTCCACGGCGTCTATCGGTGAGATAGCGCCCTTTGCTAAGAGGGTGCGTACTTCGTCGAGAAGGGTGTCCGAGGGGAGGGTGGAAAGGAAAACTCCAGTTGGTGGGAGTTCTTCTAATTCAAGGGCATAACCCCTACGGAAGATGGTAAGTGCCCAAGAATCGGTGGAGATCGAGGCCCAGACGGTGGAAAATGGCCTCAGTCTATCTAGGAAAACCGGAGGGGAAGGGGTGACGGAGTACGCGGCGTCCCCTCAGTTCCTCTTCTTATTTTGTTCGGGATCCTGCCTCCTGTAGCCTTTTTTGTACTTGGAGCCAGAACGACGTCCCGAAGAAGAAGAGGATTGGGAGGGATAGCGCTGTCTGGACTGGTCCTGACGCTGGAACGGGCGGTCCTGCTGGTAGGGCCTCTGGGCCTGACCATACCACTGGCAGATGCCTGTGAAGCGCTTACGGCTGAGGAGAGGACGACATACCTTGTTTCTTGGCCGCAGTCCTCATCCTATACTTGAAATTCAACTTCTCGTCCGTTTCGCGGTGGAAGAGGCCATCTTCATCGAAGGACATGTCCTCGATTGTGGAGCGAGCATTCTGGTTTAAGTCGGAGGACCTCAACCATGCATGTCTTCGCAAGGCGATGGCTGCTGACATGGATTTCGCGGCACAGTTAGTGGAATGTCTTGCCGATGTGATGATCCAGCTGCCAATTGAATGAGCCTCGTCTCGGACCTCTGAGAGGATGCCTTGGGAGTCGTCGGGAAGGTCAGGAATGAGAGGGGAGATCTTCTCCATGAGCCATTGTATGTATGCGCCCATACACGCGTTGTAATTGGCTACTCTCATCCCCAGGGCCGAAGAAAAATAGGCCTTTTTAGCGAGGGCGTCGATTTTCTTAGCCTCTCTGTCCGACGGCATCAAGGAAGCTTTAGGAGTGGAGGCGCGCTGGGAACCCTCCACGATGGCCGAGTTCTGGCGCGGATGTTCAAGTAGCCATGTCGGGCGCGGAGCCACTCTGTACAGGGATTCAATCTTCCTGTTACTAGCAGCTGTCGATGCTGGGGCTGCCCATGAACGTCTGGCTAGCTTCTCCAATGAAGGGAGCAGAGGGATGGCAGGTGGAGTGGGGAGCTTGCCATGAATCCTCCTCTCAATTGGATCAGAGGCCTCATCTTCTGTCTGGGCGAATTGGATATCGAGAGCGTTCCCCATCTTGATCACATGCTCGGCAAATGTGCGTACGTCGTCTGAGGGGGACACTGCACCCGGTTGGGCGAACTCCTGATTGGAAGGCCGATAGTTGTCTTCAGAAGAGGCATCCGAGTCATCTCCAGGATGGTAGCGAACCTGAGAGGATGTCTCCTGTCTTGACTCCAGATCAACGATCTCCAGATCAGAGGCTGCCGAAACGCGGCTAGGCGCGCGGGAGGGCCTAGAGGATGCACGTGGTCTAGGTCTCTCAGCAGGTGGCCTGAAGTGGGACTTGATGGAGTCGCGAGGAACAGCCATGTAGTAGGTGTCCGTCACCTCATCGTAGAAATAGTCGGCCTCGGAGGGGCGCGGAGGAGATGGTGAAGCGGCACGATGCACTAAGGCCTGGTGGACCATCGACGCGGGCATCGGGGTGGGGGATCGCCTGTCCTCCCTCGGGCTGGCAGGTGACGCCGGCTCGGAAAGATCCACAATAATGTCCTCCGGAGCGTGACGGAACGTCGAGAGGGGCCGAGATCCGGATGGAGGAGTGTTTCGGCGCCCGGGACGGGTGTCGACGGTCTCGGGGGTCTGGAGGGCTCTAGCCGCGGAGCGAGAATCTGAAGGCCTCCGATCGGCATCCGATGGTTCTCGGGGGGTCTCCTCATGTCTGGACCCGTCTGCATCCCGTTTCTCAGAACGGTGGCGCTTGGCGGCCGAGTGTCCTCCGTCCGGGGATCTCGCACGGGACCTCTTTGAAGCCGAAGGCGCCAGTGGCACGGTGGCCTGGGCCTTGGCTGGGTCTGGAGACTTTAAGGCCTTGGCGGTAGAGGCCTGAGAGGCAGAGGATTTCAAGGCAGGACCCTTGTGGGAGCTCGAATCCTTGTCTGAAACGCGGCCCTCCTTTGAGCTCTTTTTGCGCTTCTCCTGTTTATCCTTCTTGGAGGATCGAGGTGCGCCTTCCAGCGGGGCCTCGGTGACCGGGGCATCCAGGGAAGCTCGAGGAGCGGATGATGAGGTGGGAGCAACATCTCCAGCTCTATCAGGCTCGGCAGGAGTAAGTTGGGCCGGAGCCTCAGGCAAGGTCGGTAACGGGTTTGCGGCCATGGAGGGAGCCGGTAGGGAAGACATAGCGCCCGCGGTGAAAACCTTCGAATAAATAGCGGCCTTCAATCTAGTCTCCCTATTTTTCCTGGCCTGAGGGGTTAAGGATTTGCACAGGGCACAGGATGCAGGAACATGCGTCTCGCCCAAACAAAGAAGGCAAGCCGAGTGGGGGTCTTGACCGGGAATCTTACCCCCGCAAACAGAACATTTCTTAAAGGGGACTGATGGCATGGTCCACTCACAACTCGTAGTCAGACAGTCCGAGGTCAATGCCGGTCCGGGAAGATTACCAAATCAGAAGGAGCGAGCAGAAACACAGTCAGACAGTCCGAGGTCAATGCCGGTCCGGGAAGATTGCCAAATCAGAAGGAGCGAGCAGAAAACAGTCCAGAGTCCAAGCCAAATGGTCAATAACGGTCAAGCAAAGAGTGGTCAGATAACGGTCCGAGGTCAAAAACGTGATTCCACACTGAGATTTCCAACAGCGAAGTTCCCTAAGCAGCTAACGCGGCGGAAAAAAGGAACTGGGGAAAGAGCGGGAAGGCAGGGGCTTTATAAGGGATGGGCGGAGCTACCGCCAAAAAGTTTCAACATGTTGCAAAGAGTACTTTGCCTAGTGATTCCAGAAGTTTCCGAAGGCACTGCGTAGGCGCAGTACAACCCATTTGTATGATTCGCAGAGACCACGAAGAAGAAGTGGTAGTATATTAGTACTAGTCACCTGCAACATACATGTCAGAGGAGAGTGCACTAGTCTTGCACTGTATCTGCAGTGCACACACCTCCAATGGGGACAACAGGGCTTGCCGTCTGTGGATGCTCAAAGCTGCAGATAGCAAGGCCCAACTAAATTTCTTTACATTGCTGGAAGTACAATGAGGATGACTTGGGAATCAAGAAACCACAGCTTCTGAGAAATATCTGTCAGAAGCATTATTAATAATAGCTATTCCTCTAGCAAAGCAATGTGCTTGGGCAATTTCAGCCACAGCCTGGCAGTTGTTAAACAGGATCTAGAAGAATAATTATGAGTAATTATTCTGACTGGTGGTTTGTAAGTTCTGTAACATACTGAAGCAAAGATTGAAAAACATTATGCAGTAAGATAAAGCTTCTATCCCAAAATCCAATTCTCCTCCTTTTAAACTAGCTGTGTAAATAATGAAGACCAATAAAATCCTGGCATTACCTCAAAAAGAAATTATTAGTTCAGAACATATACCACACTACAAACTGTACTTGCTGCTAGTATGCTTTTGGACAGAATTTATCTATTCTGTTACAATGTTTTTCAGGCATTTATTTTTGAAATCAATAAAGATAACGGCCTTACAGTTTCATTCCTCTACAACTGAGGTCCATGATTTAGCAAACAAGAAGCTGACAAAAAGGCACTATGTACATGCTTCTTGTCTACAGGCTGGACAGGGGTTAAGAATAATGGAAAATTGAAAAGATTAAATCCAATTTGCAGTTAGAAATAAGAAACTTGTCCTTATGCAAAGAGTGGTCAAAACTGGCAGAGTATTTCATCTGATGACTTTTATTACTTTCATCTTCAATTGTTGTTATTGTGTACCTTCTAGTCATTTCCAACTTATGGCAATCCAATCATGAAGTTTTCTTGGCAAAAATTCTTCAGGGAAAGTTTGCCACTGCCTTCTAAGTTGTGAGAGTGTGACTTGCCCAAGATCACCCAGTGGATGTCCATGGCTGAGTGGGGTTTTGAACTCTGGTCTCCCGAGGCCCTTCTCCAACACTCAAACACTACATTTTTTCCCTTCATCTTCACTATTATGTATTAAATACTTTTAAACTGTTTCAAAATAATGTTTTAACAGGATTATTTGGTTTTAAACATTTCTACTATAAATAGTCTAGCTATAATTTGTTTTAATTTATATGGGTCCCATACTGGAAGAAAGGAAGTACAGTAAAACAAAGAAATCTACATTATCTTTTACTCAGTGAAAAATACTGGGCTACTAGTTTGAAGCACAAAACTCAAAAAAGCAAAGATTCAAAGGAGGGAAATGTTAAATGTTCAAAATCAGAAGTATATTAAATAACATAAATTTGGGTTGATAGCATAAAAGTGCAACCTCATACCTTCTTATCTGAAAAATAAATGCAATGAACTGAATGAGCCTTATTTCTGAGTAGACATAGCTAAGACTGCACTGTAAAATGTAAAAAAAAAAAATATCCAACAAACCTTCAGGTAGGAGCGGAGGGAAAGCCACATTTTAATATTCTGCACTTTCTTTAACCTGAAGTGAGGAACCTCTGATTTTCGTGCTCTTCTTGCAGATGTTAAATGACCAAATAGTTTTGCAAATAGTAGCCTCTGCAAAATAAAAGTTATTTTAAATTAATTAAAAGACTACAAAAACATATCTCTGAAATTGGTTCATCACTCTATACTACTTTTATCTGGATGTGGGGAAGAGGAAAATTGCTGGAAAGGAAAGAGAATGCATGAATTGTTAGTTGTTATGCTGTTGTGTGTTTCATTTTTTCTTTTATAATGTCAACAGCTATCCTGGAAAATAGTATTTTTAAAGGCTGGATTGTAATAAATAGTACAATATTATAAATATCCAAACCAAAGCACATTAGAAACAGACTATGCAAAATAAAATAGTACATTCAAGTCAGAATATATTATGGTTTCCTTCCTCAAATGTGAAGGGTTTGATACTAATGCCTACCTGTTTATAAGTTCTCTCAGCCACACATAAGAGGAAGAAGAAAATCCATACAAGAGAGGCGCGAACAATAAAGCATACTATTACCATGGAAAGGACCATGATATCTCCATTTGACCCAAAAGCAATAGTATAAAGTTCAGTAGCAGAATGTGTTGCTAAGTGCTCCAGATCCTTAGCTTGGGAAAGTCGAAATACAAATGGTGTTAAGCCCAGGATTATAGACACAACATTTCCAAATATCTGATAGCCTATTCCTGGTACATAGCTGTTCACCTAAACATGAGAAAACAAAACAAAGCTATAACACTGTAACATAATAAATCCTGTTTAATTCTGCTCCACAAAAGTGGTTATATTCAAAATAGTCATGCATTTTTAAAACATTGCTAAAATGCAATTCAGAAGTCAGTATAAGAGAAACAATCACTGTGATCTGAAATAACACCATAATATTTAGACATTTTGTAGGATTATTATGTTTAGATGATAAACTGCCAGAGGTTCAAAAATAATAAGGGGTTGAATCTTAATAACCTGAAGCAGAGTTCTTCCAAAGGAGGAGGTTATCTGGCCTTTTCATTCCTGCTACAAGCACTGAAAAACTGAATGGAAGTGGACTGTTCCTCTCCAACATGCAAGGAATGGGATGTGGCATGGGGAAGGCCTACAGCTAGAGATCATAATCAACTAAAACAAGGTACCCTTCTTCCTACTACCACAAGTGACCCAATCTATTTGGGAAATGGTTCAGACTGAACTCTCAGCTTTGTCAAACAGACCGAATAAGTTAACATCTAAATGTTACTATTGGTTACTATAATCTCCCTTATCCAGAATTCCGAAATATTCCAAAACCCAAAATCTTTTTTTCATGCAGGGCTGAGGTAGTGACACCTTTGCTTTCTGATGGTCCCATGGACACACACTTTGTTTCATTCACAAAATTATTTTAAACTATTGTATAAAATAACTTCAGGCTACATGTGTAAGATGCATATGAAACATAAATGAATTTTGTGTTTAGACTTGGGTCCCCTGTGATTTAAGTGTTGGACTACAGCTCTGGAGGTCAAGATTCAATTCCACACTCAGACATAAAACCGACTAGATGACCATGGGGAAGTCACATGCCCTCAACCTGAGGGCATGTGACTTCCCCATGACAAACTGTCTCTGAACAAATCTTTCTAAGAAAACCCCATGATAGGGTTGCCTTCAGTTTAAGTAAAAAATGACTTGAAGGCCCAACAACAACAAAACCCATCTCAAAGGTATCTCATTATGTACATATATGAAAATACAGGTATTCCAAAAAACTCCAAAATACCTCTGGTCCCAAGCATTTTGGATAAAAGAGACCAGGCCTGTATTCTAACTGATACAAACCACAACTTAAGGACTGGAAATTATTGAATGCCCTGTAGAGGTTATATGCTGTGCCAACCAGGCAAGGCACATATTAGATATGTCTGTCCTACTTGCTGTAAAAATGAATGGGTGTCTCATGTCCAGTTTTATTACAAAACAAAGTAAAATCTAAAGTAGATTAAATAAATTAAAACCTAAACAAAGTACAAGCATATTTATAGATTATGACCCCTCTGGGAAACACAGAACATCTTAACCTAAGCTCACAGTGTTATGTATATCCAAATAAAGTAAAAATACTCACCCGGTTCATAATCATGCCACTTATCTCAAGCACTGACATATCAGCCTTTTTGCAGTCATTACCTTCCCAAACAATTGCACTCACTTTTTCTAGGCCAGGGTTAGAACTATGAAACCAGGGCAAATGGCTCTGGTGGGGGGGAAATAACAGGGGAGAGGAAACTGCTTAGAATATTCAAGATTAATTCATCATTATAAAAGTGAGCATTACATTGTATTCACAGGTAATTGTACTTCATGCTGTTAATTCTTCAATCGCCACATTTAATTAATGACAAATACGGTAAGATACGTACAATTTGTTCTTTTTGAACTAACCTGATGAAAGGGGTCATCTCTATACTCTTTTTTTATACATGAATTGACTTGAGAGTTCTCCACATCTGTTTCGCTGGTACAGGATGAGTGACACTCTGCACAATGCAAAAGATCCTCCCACAACACATCTTCTGTCTCAGACTCTGGTCTTGTGCTCTCAGAATCTTGTCTGGAACTTGAACATCGTGAACTGCAACTAGTTCCAGATTTAGGGACATCCTAAACATATACATTAGGTACATATTAAAGCCCAAATGGTTTTATTCTGTAATCTGAAACTACCTTGATTTATAATCAAACACACACTTATAGGCCCTTTGACAAAATAAAATGTTTTCTGCTACACAAAAAATTAGTCAAAGTACTTTTGAACTAGAGACGCAGTGTACTGCAGTAGTTGGACTATGGCTCTGCAGACCAGGGTTTGAATTCTCACTTAGCCAAGGAAACCCACTGAGTAACCTTGGGCAAGTCATAGTCTCTCAGTCTCAGAGGAAGACAAAAGCAAATCCCCTCTGAAGAAATCTTGCCAAGAAAACTCTGTGATAAGGTTCGCCGTAAGTCAGAGACAAATTGAAAGCACACGACAATAACTTTTGAACTACTGTGTATGTAATTTACATTTAAGACTGTAATTCCCAGAATCTTTACTTATATAAGACCAAAAGAATGTCTTCTGTTGATTTTGCTATTTCAGCTCTGTTAAAAATGTACTGTATTTTCTATTAGAAAATATTTAAATGAACATCAGATACAACATGTGACACTTATTTCTTCCTTTAATGCATACTGCCACTTTGTTCTTCCCCGGGAAAAACTTCCTATTGTGGCTTCCACACCAGTAATCTAAGGAAACAGTTCTGATTCAATTCGTGTAACAAACCAAACTCTCAGCAATAAGAAACCTCAATTCTAAGTTATATATAATGTACAGGTGCTTGTACAATGGGTGAAATGGTTAAAAATGGTATATGCCATTCTAGCAGGTGAGCAGACAAAATGCAGAATAGTACTAAGCTGTCAAGTTGAATTTAGCTTTAAAAATTAACTAATTTCAGTGCATGCAACAGTCAAAGAACAGGGATGCATGACAAACACTGGGGTTCCTAACAGAGTGAATCAGTTAACTTCACACCTGTGAAGGCTTCCAACAGCACCCATAAGTCTCTTTGTTTCAAGTCTCTTCTGAAATGGATTTTCTTTCAAAATATTAATTACCATGCAAAGCTAGCCCTACTGTTAAGAAGTTACTGTTAAGCAGCTGATGCAGTTTCTAGGCAGCTGATGTACTCTCTTACTCCCAAACACATTTCTCTTTCTGGGCAGGGGCTCTCACTATAGGAGACTAGGCAAGGACTGAGGAACAGGGAAGCTTTGCCCTTACTCTCTTTTTTTCAGGCTGCAAGATTTAGGCTGGTGAGGGTGTGCGCATGTATGGAACAGACAAAAGAATATTATGCAGGTCTACTCAGAATTAAGTCCCACTGAGTCAGTAGGAGTCTTCTGTAAGTATGCAGCCAAAGAAAGGAAGACGGATAAGGACATGAACTGGGAGGGGTGTGTGTCATTTTTTAAAAAGTGGATTGTCTCCCAGCCTCAATAGTCTGCCTTCTGCAAAATGTGAACAGTGGATGGTGGAGGTGATATTTGGATTCAACTTATGCCAAACATGTACACATATCTTTTTCCTTAAGGCATCCAGAAACCTTTTCATAGACTTTGTTCATTATTTTGTGCCAACAGTGCTTTATGATTTTATTTATTTATTTATGAGTATTTATACCCCATTATTCAGCCACAAAGGCTCTCAGAGTGACTTACACACTGTTAATTTGACAGTTCCCTGAGCTCAGGATTACCATCTAAAAAGACACGACACAAAAGGAAAAGAGAATGGCAGTGGGGAAGGGGATCAAGTCCAGTAGATACTGCTGGTTCTTCTCTCCCGCCAAGGCAATAGCAGCCAAGAAGGAAGGAGGACTTTTGATCTTCTTCTGGAGCTAGGCATGGTGGAGCTGTGCTTCCCTCTCCTTCTTTCCCTCCGAGGCCAGGATGGTAACAGCCAAGATGTAGGGAGGGCCTTACATGTATATGATTATATAATTTGTAATTTATATAATTTAAATAATTATAGAATTTATAGAATTTAAATTTATATAATTTAACTCATAGTTAACATAATTTATTTATATGGTTATATAATATTATTTATATTATTACAAGCTTTCCAAACACAGTGTAAATTATAGCTTTAAATTAAACCTTAAGAGTCTGAGACATGGGTAGAAGTGTGTCTAATTTAAAAGTATGTTTAACTCTGTATGAATTGTTCAGGTAATATAAAACATCACATTGTTATTTTAAAAGGGAAAGGGTTTTTAGCAATCATTCAGAAAACATCTATTTTCTATTTGTGCCTACTTCATTCTCAGGGTCTAAGATTGGCTTCGACAAGTTACAAGTATCTTACACAGCAAGTAGTGATGTGAATGATAAGTACTGGGTGGTACATTCAGGATTTCTTGATGTCATACTAGCAAACATACAATGCTCTCTCCTATAGTGCTATCTTTACCACCAAGAGCAGCCTCTTCATAACCATATCACTCCTAGTGGGATGGGAAACTGTTTTCTCATGATATGATCTCATGCCATTGGGGAGTGTGGACAAAAGAGGCAATGCTATGATTGTGACCATATGATTGTGGACAATGTCATGGGATGACATTATGCAGAAATGAATTCCATACCAGGATGAAGCCTTAATCATATTATATTATGATAATAATATAATCATATAATAGGGAGTTACTCAACTCTCAAAATGTGAGACATATTAAAAAGGGTGAGGAAAAATAGTTTTCTGTCTACTGTTATTTAAGATACAATTCAAGACAAAATGTTCCACTGATGACAGTAGTGAACAAAAAAGCAACATATTTGAAACAGCAAACTACCATCATGTCATCATCTATCATTACATCCATAATTTTAAAAAGTTTTAATCCAGCATCAAAATGAAAAAAGAAAAAAAAAACACTTGGTGCTGGAAAAATATCTGCAGGAAGACCATTTTGCAGCCTGGATGCCACCAAAGGGACAGGAAGGCTCTGTCCCTGACATCCACCAGTGAGGGAAGGGCCAGTGAACGTGAGGTTGACAGGTACAATCATAAAGGGAAAAAAGAGTCTATACTTGGATAGATAAATGTAGATGGGTGGAAAAGATGATAGATAGGGTCAGTGCAAAGCATACCTCCACAGGATAATGTTTCTTATAGTGATGGGATTTCCTGTTTCGAAATGCACAGTCACTGGAAGCACGTTCTGCGTTACGGCGCAAGGTATATCCAGTTTCTGGCCCCTCCTCACTTGAAACTTCATCAGAAACATTTGTCACTGTTCTGTGATTGTCCTAGTCCAATTAAGAATTAGCTATTAGCAAAATACACATTGCTTTTACTTTAAATATAATTGACTAGTAATTCAATTCAGTGCAGAATCCAATGCACATATGTTTGTACAGTACATGTCAACAGCAAATTTAATCAAGAACTTGAAAGGGGTACAGGAGAGAAAGCAGTGGGAATACATTCATGTTATTTCTTTTCTGGCTAAAGAAATTGCAAGCACTCAGTTTTAGTCTTCAATTCAATTATGTATAAAAAGAATTGAAAAGCAAAGTAATTCTGTTTATATCATTCTAGTTTTGATATCCTTTTTACTGAGCAATAAGAGTACACTAAGCACATACAAACACAAAACCAAACATAGGTGGGAAAATCTTGGCATGGATGGTACTGTTGCTAAAGCCAGTCAGATGGCAAGCAAACTAGAGAAACAGCGTTTTCCTTTCATACATTAGCAGCAGTAGCATTTCCTGAATAGGGCAGACCACAAGCTAAAAAAGCTTGGAGAAAGAGGAAGAGGCTGACAATTCAATTAGTCAAAGATTTAACGTAACGGACACACTGGAAATGTTGTTGCTATTAAGTATTATTTTAGAAATAGTCATGCTGTTTCATGCAGTTATGGCATCCTGAAGCATGGGGGCTTCCTTCCACCCTAGCAAGTAATTTTATCTGATTTGTTACTTTTCCAATCCACCTTCCCTCAAAGGAAGGTAATGTGGCAGCATTTATGAATTCTCTCCTTTTTTAGACCATAGCTTCTTCAGAAATACACTATAGCAGATGTCTTTAGACCACTGTTATGACATTAAAATAAAGAAAAAGAAGAGCCAACAACCACCACAGGAGAGGCGAGAATCCTTGACCATACTTTAATCTAACAGGGATAGCCTTTTAATAGCGGGAAACAGTATGTTACTTGTCCTAGGAAACAATTTCTCCTCAATCAGAATAATCGTAATTATCCTCTTTCTATGAAACACTTAACCTGATAATTACAATACAGATACATTTTAATGTATTTGGCATAACTGATGCTTCATAAAATTACAAAGCACTTAAGAAATACTCCAGGAACAATCTTAAAATAATTTACCAGACCAGTGATTCTTGACCTTTTTTGAGTCATGGACCTCTCTGAAAGTCTGATGATAGCTATGGACTTCCTCATCCAAAAGATACAGATAAGCATACACACTAAACTTTGCCTACAAGTTACTTTATTGCACTGAAAATTTATTTTCTTCACCAGACTAATTTGGAACAAACAAAATTACAATGAATACTTGAAAAGACTAATTTTTACCATAAAATTAACTGACAGGGGAAAAAATTTTAAGTAACAAGAAGGAGTGCAAAGAAAAAATAAACATATTATAGATTGAAAATAGAGTCTGAATTTAACAATTTATACTGGTTCAGGTTTTAGCATCAAAAGAGAAATAAAAGTCAAAATGAAGCACCATCTCATTTTACTTATGAATGACTGATTCAATTGTATTTTATCACTTGAAACAACAGCTCCATAGAGACCAACACTAATTGCTTGGTTCAGCACATATCCTCAAAAAGAAAAAAAAGGAGGATTATTTGTGATTCTTCTATGTTCCTATTTCTGGAAATGGTGACTGAAAGGTTGCGAAATCCTTTTAAATTTAAGCTGTCTCGTCCAAATGTTGAGAACAGTTTGTTTTTAAGTCAATAACAACAAATGACTTGCTATACAAACCTAAATACAACTTCTTTTATGGAAATGTATTTTTTCATATATTAGGTTGCCAGCATTACAAATCAAGGAAATGGGAAATAATAGCAATACAGCCATATTATTCTCATTTAATCTCCTTATAGGAAATGTCATGAGCCAAGACATTTCTATCTGGTATTCTATCACATCTAAATTTATACAGTTGTCCCTCCCAATTCGCAGGGGATCGATCCATTTAGGACCCCCTGCAAATCCAGAAAATTGCACATATCCAAGCCCCATTGATCTGAATGGTTGCGCGCGCCTGGGCACATGCACCATTTTGTCCCTCTCTGGTTGCCGTCTACGAATAATCGAGACCTCAGACTCCAAGTCCATGAATCGGGAGGGACGACTGTATACTTAAAATTTGGCCCTAAGGGCAACATGCAGTGCTAGGTGGTAGATCAAAACCTCACAAGTGATGAATCCTCCACCCTCAAGGAATGGGAATATTTAAACCCCCATTCCCCATTTGATGAGATCAATGGATGAGACTAGAGGAGTTCCAGATCACTTCCCCCCTCCCCATTTACTGTTGTGAGAAAAGAGATCTATATAAGGACTGCTGACAGCATAGAGACTGAAACCTCTCTGTTTCTTTCCAGTGATTTTCACAAACGTCGTTGCTTCTCTGCAACACCTGTACGTTTCTTCCTCCACACTATACTGGCTGATCAACTCTGCAGAGGGAAAGTATGTGGAGCATCCTTGGCTCCACCATTTGCTGAAATAACTAACAACAGCTACTTACAGCCTAGTTTCCCTAAATGTGGGGTAGGCTAAAGGTTTCCAGAACTGTGATAATCCTCTAGGTAAAAAGTCTGTTTCAGAGAAACTATTTTAAACTAGAGCTTAAAAGTCCTGTTTAAAGACCCTAATGACACCAGGTCATGTCTGGTCATGGCAGCTAAGCAGGGCTAGCCCTGGTTAGAACCTGAATGGGAAACTACCAATGGATACCAGCTACTGTAGGTTATCTGTCAGAGAAAATAATTGGGAAAACCACCTCTGAGTATTCTCTGCCTACAAAAACAAAGACATTCATGGGGTCATCATAAGAACATAACAGATGTTCAAAACTTTTGACATGATGGGGAAGTCCTACTATAAGAGACAGAAACTTGAGCAAGATCATTTTTTGATGTGACCTATCATGGCAATTCTTACATTGTCAAAATATGAAAATACTGATAATGAGCTCAGAAAACAGTCTACAAGTGACACTTACTTTGTGATGATTTGGATTACTATATGCATTTCTGACTGTTCCTGTGCTCCAGCATGTCTCTTCTGATCTGATAATTTCAGAGTGTGACTCAGGAGACTGTAAAACATCTTCGTTGCCTTTACCTGTCTTTTTTCCATCAAGGGAGACGTACCCATTGTCAGTCTCTGTAGACTTATCTATAGAGTTCTTGGTCTTCTTCACTCTAGAGTTAAACATACACATGAAATTAAGAGTCACTATTTATGCTACAGGTTCCTCCTTTTCTCCAACTGCTATGCAACAGATGTAATATGCATACCAAATTTAACATGTGGTATATTAATGTTATATTTTAATACACAAAATGCCCCCAAAGAATTCATGATTCTGGATATATAAAGCTAATTGTCAAAGTCAACTGCTTTCCCCAAAGGCAACATTTTCTTTTAACAAAGATTTGGCTATGCCCACTGAAATACAGCAGCTCCTTAATCCAGTATGCTCAGGGCAAAAAGGCCCTGGCTTCCTACAAAAGGAGAAAATGTTGAATGCGTGCCTTACTTTTCTTAAAATGTATTTGCCTGTAACATTTAAAATAATACTAGACAGGTAAGGCCTCTAAGCAGTAGAAGCTGAACTGAAGATTACATGGCGATTTTCCTCTGTCTGAAAAACCAAAGAAACTAAATGAAGTGCAGACAAAGAATTGAGGACGATTGTTATTAAAAATATGAATGGGATGAATGATGGTGAATGGGGTGAATGGAAAGTACGATCATAATGTGCAGAAAGGTTTGAATACTGCAAAACAACTCACTGAGTCTTACAGTAATGTTGTTTTTCCATCTAATTCATAGGTACTCCTATTTACTCATACTGTTTACAGTTCATTAGAACATTGACATATGCATGCATGCTCACACAGACATAATCATTTATAATATGAGAAGTAAAGTTTTCTGAACTTCATAAAAAACTGAAAGCATTGCTTACCTAAGTATATATTAATTAAGATTATGAGAATTGGTATCAGAAGAAACAGTAAGAAACACAGCAATATGTGGTTCAAGGAAGTGACTGGAACACGCTGCTTATAAAATATGGCCAAGTTACTTTAGTTTGCTTGTTCTGTTATTATTTCATTGATCTTTATTGCATGTTATGGATATTTAATCATTACCTGTCAAAAGATAACTTTCTGTATGGCTTAAGTAGAAGGTTAGAAATTTTAAGATAAAATGTCCCTGAACACAACACAGGTTTCTCTTGGGCTAACGCCAGCTTTTAACAACAGTATCATCAACACTGCTGCCAACAGGATATACTAGAAAAGAAAGCAACCCCTCTGGCTTTAAAGGGAAAAAAATTCTGGCAGAACAAGTCTAACACGCCCCTCTGAATTCTTGGTTCTACCCTTATGAAGAAGAGGGCTTGGACTTCATCTGCCCCCTGCCCCCAAACAAAAAGAAAAGAATCAGGAATAGGGAAGTTGATAACAAACTTTTGCCCACGTTCTATTTTGTCAATCAACTTTCAACTCCAACCTATTGGGCCCAGTACAGAAGGGCTCTCTCATCAAATAAGAAGAAGGATGAAGTCATGAAGGAAGAAGGTGAGAACATCAGTGAAAGAAAAAAATGTAAACCAGTGCTAGTATATCTGTGTTTGAAAAATACAGATGGGGCGGGGGGGGGGCGGGAACAAAAGCACAAAAAGGAAATCACAGATGGAAGAAGATGAAACCTCTAAGGACAATTCAGAACTTAGGTCTGAAATTGTCAATCAACTCATTATTTAAGTGGGAGTTATCTGGCCATGAAATGAGCAGAGAATCACATACAAGTTATCCTCATTGACCCTATGGGCACATTTTGTTATTGGAACCTTCCAAAGTAGAAAATGTCAACCTATCTTCCCCCCCAAGATAGACTGCAAAGCCTATAATGCAACTGTTGTCGGGTGTCAGTGAGTCTTTAACATATTTGGAAATCGTCATATTAGAAAGGGTTGCTCATTTTGGGATCTTATCTTTTGTCCCTGATTTGTATCTCTCCTTTTTTTTCATATATTCCCTTCTAACTTCACCAAAAAGTGCATATATGGTTCAGTTGCTCTTCAAACACTTGTTTATCAATTATTGAAGATTAGTAAGTAGTGAAATGAAAGATTAATAAGTAATAATATGTCAATTTCAGCTAGAAGACCCTGATCCACTGCAGCAGTAAGTGGATAGCGAATGAAGGATGGATAATTCTTACTCAGAAATTTTTGGAGTGTCTCTATGTTCATGCAGAATATTTTTACACCACAGAATCCCTCCATGCTTTCAGCCTCCCCATTCCCTATCAATAAGCAAAGATCAGTGTCAAAGCCAATGTTTTCATTATTTAACTCCACGGAGCTTACTTTATAGATATTTTTTAAAAGAATGAAAAAGGCAGGGATGGAAAGATATAAATTTAACTAGCTTCATCTTTTGGCTGTAAGCCGCAAGCTTACAGAAAAAAAAGTGTGTGATATAATAGATGTGGGTGTGTACAGAAGAATAGGAGGGATGGGAAGAGAAAGAGAAAGGAAAGCCAGGAGAGAAGGAAATGGTCCCTCTGAGTAGACAGGGAAGTTTTATTTAATTTAGTTCTAGTGTCCAAAAATAAATAATATATGAAAATATAGGACCTAGCACTGAAATCTAGCAAGTGAATCCACATTGGTTGGAAAAGCTAACAAGTAAATAACTTGATACTGGTTAATCAATTCATTATTTTCAAGCTCTGGGAAATTACAACTTTTTAAACATATGCTAAATTGTGTCTGTGTACAGAACAAATTCAAAGAACAGAAGTGACCAATAACTTTATCAAACATTCTCTAAAAAGATTCTTTATCTCAAGTCCACAAATGTGATGCAATCCAAAACAAAACACATGAATACAAGAAGATATATTTACACCCTTAATGTGTTCATACCTGTTGATCAATGAACTGCAACAGAAGCCACAGCAAATGAGGAAATGAAGCAGCATAACTAGCAAATGTGGGGAATTATATAACACACTGGATACAAGCCAAACAACCATTTTAAGTGCTTTAAAGCTATTATGAAATCCCAATACAATTTGTCTTTCTCCTCAGTAGCAGTTCTCCAATTGTATGTGAGAAGGCCACCAACTGCAGTTTTTGAATGAAACTTAAGCAAATAGCTGCCTTTCAGCTCAAGAAACTGCCTTTTAAGGGGCCACTTTTCTGGAGGGTAGATATGGGGGAGTGGCATTTTATAAGCTTTAAGCAATGTCTTCAACTGTGTCCATCTTGCAGATTGGTAAATATTACAGGAGCACCATACATTTCTGGGGATGTAACCTTCTAACAGAAACAAAACTCAAATAATCACTGTGACCTAGATGTTTCTCACCATGTGGGGATGTGAAGTGTGCATAATACTATGTTAAAAATGTAGATACAGCTCAACTCACAATTAAGACATGCAACCTACTACAGACACAATCACAACTACAGATCTTAACATAGGTCAGGAAAGGTTTCACATCTATCTCCCATAGGAAGAGAATACATTTGTCTAATGAAACATTTCACAAAAACAGACACATTAAACCTGACTCTTACTCTCAGGTTGCATCTACACTGTAGAGTTAATGCAGTTTAACACTGTTTCAATTGCCATGGCTCAATGACATGGAATTCTGGGATTTGTTGTTTTGTGTGATATTTAGCTGTTCTCCCTCAGAGAGCTCTGATGCCACAACCAACTACAAATCCTAGGATTCCACAGGATGGAACTGTGGCAGGTAAAGTGGTGTCAAACTGCATTAATTCTGCACTGTGACAGCAGCCTCAGTCTATGGTAAAGGGCATTTTTTAATTCTTGCTACCTGCTGAAAAAGCTCTCAAAGAATTGGCACATTTACTTATCTCTTTAATCGTTTTTTTAATTGTTCAGCAGCTTAATATGCAATAATATTTTCTATACTTCCCTCAGCCTGATCATCTTGGCCTCCAGGGAGATTTCAGGCTTGATCTGTTCTCAAACCCATTGGGTGTCCATGGTATCCTCAGCACTCTTCTTCAGAACCACATCTCAAATGAGGTTTTTTTTTTCTTTTCTCCCCCCCCCCCCCCCCAACACACACTGCCTCATTTTTGTCATCTTGGCTTCCAGAGAGAGTTCAGGCTTGATCTGTTCAAAGACTCATTTGTTTGTCTTTTTTGCCATCCACAGTATCCTCAGCACTCTTCTCCATTACCACATCCCAAATGAGTTCACTTTATTCACTGGCCAGCTCTCACATCCATACCATGGTTCTTGTCTAGTTGTTTCATAGCTGCCCTTCCCTTTCCTAATCTTCTGATTTCTTGACTGCAGTCTCCATTCTCATCAATATTTGATTCAAGATTGGGAAATCTTTGACTACTTTGATTTCCTTATTGTCTAATTTGAATTTATGTAGATCCTATATGTTTGTCATTTTTGTTTTCTTTGAAGATTTTCACACAGGGGCTGTAAATGTTATTATAGCGTTAGTATATTGAAATTGGCAAGAACGATATAAAAGCAATTTCAAAAACTTACTTTTCACACACGGAAGGCAATGATGCTTCATTAACAATTCAAGAATGGAAAATAGCACATTTGCTTTCTACACATTGACAGCCTTTAGCGTTTGCTAATAATTCTTGGGAAATCTCGTATCTGCGCAGATGGGACGAGAATGACGTTTTGGCAGTTCGGCAGTTCGTTGGCTATTGCATTTGCAATGATTTTTTATTGCTATCTTGAGCAAGAACGAAGAATGTGGAGACCTTGTTGAGTGTTAGTACACTCATGGTCCATATCTGGAGCATGTGATTACTTTTACTTTTCTGCTGGAATTCATGACTTTCAAAAAGACATTTTGTTGTAATGGGGGTTAAAAACTGGTTAACCTCTTGCCGCTTACTTAATCCTCCTGTGACACAGGAAGTGTTTCAGCTGAACTTCACTCTGAGGCAATACTCAGATGGATTGGTGAAATGTCTTTATATTGTCATAAAAATTTTCAGACATTCTGCAAATGTGCAAATGAACTGCATTTGCTAAGCCATCCATGCTTTTAAAGCGTTTGTGCTAATTCCACTAGCATGATGCTTAGACAACGTTTCAAGAACGATAGGAGGACGACGTCATGTGGAAATCTTTTCCCCAATCAGGCAAGAGTAATGGTATAAATACAATTCCTTAACACTTCTTCCCCATGTGAAAATCTTCTTTATGTTCAGCAGTAATCCTGCCTTTCCACTTCCTTCTTTAACTTTCCTTAGTATTTTTTCCTAGTCTATGATACTTGCACTAATATTATGGTGTCATCTGCCTAACTTAGACTATCGAGTTCTTTCTTCCTATCTTCATGCCTCTTTCTTCTGAGTCTAAATCTGTTCTTCAAATGATACTTCCTGTGACAGAATGCAGCCTTGCATTACCCCTTCGCCAATTTAGAACCATTCTGTTTCATAGATAAAATTTCCAGTTATGTTAAAAAAAATCAAGATAATAAGATGATCATTCAATACTAACAGCAAATACAGAAATAGAATTTTCTGCATTAGTAGTTCCATTAGAAAAGTAGTAGAGTTCAACTGCAAACTAGACTCTTTTGATGAAGGAAATAAAAAAAATGCATTGCCACATTTACGATTAAACAGAGCTTTATTTAAAGCATTTTGACTTTGAAAAAAGCGGAGACTGTTGCTTCACTAGTACAATTTTATTGTACCAGTAATAGAAGTAATCATTCCAAGACTGCTGGATTATCTTTCTCCTGAAAAGGTGGCATTCGTCCTCTCACTCTGTTTTCTATTTAGTTATTTAAAGCATTTGTCTACTACCATTCCATGTACAAGGGCTCCCTTCTATATCATATTCCAACGACTTTTTCATTACACTATTTTAAATAAGGCTGATTGAAATCTTGTTGGCTAGTCCCACCTTGAGTAAACCCACTGAATCAACTGTTGAATGATGAGAAAATACACAAGTAAATTCAACTTATTAAATGAGCCTTCTCTAATTGGGACAATCAATAGAGTTTAGGCTAATATCTTTAAAGCTTTGTATAAAATCACCAATGTCTAAAAAATTATCCAAGCATGATGCACATATCACATATGTATATCATACACAAAACATTTGCAAACACAATCTGTGTGGCCTTTAAAAATAAAAATCAGAGTGTTTTATAATAAATCCTATGAAGATTAAACTCTAGCTTGGAATTCCCTCTACTAGAACATTAAAGCTTTATCACACATTAAACATAACAAGCCAAACTTTATGTACATTTCACATTATTCATTTTCCATATAAAGGTTTTGTCCATGCTTTTGAGCATCTTGTTGAAGAGAAGAAAAAGCTGAAAGCAGTGTGTATGACCACATTCCTCTTGTTCTGAAGATGCCTCAGTCAAACCATGTCTAAATATAATTCTTTTGTGCCTTTCAAATGTTTCATACAATGAAAATGAGTTGATTTATGCAAACTAAAGTGGGATGAAACATGAGTGCCCCTGCTGAAACCAACATATATGCCACAATTTTAGTTAACAGTACAGTCATCGACAATACAGGTATGACACATATTAGTGTAACAGATACAAAATATGTTAATCAGTAAACTGCACTATCCCCTTTCCTGATACTGTAAAAACAGTAATACATTATCGCATAGCATGAGTGTGCAGACCTTTTCTCAAACATCTGAACCAAAATTTGAAGAAATAATAGATTGATGTTTAGTTAGGTTTATAATTTAAAAATCAAGTGTGAGGTGATGTTCCTCAGTAGGTTTCACAAGTAATTTTAATGTTAGAGCCTGTTGTTGTTCTTGTTGTGTGCCTTCAAGTCGTTTCTGACTTATGGCAACGGTAAGGCGAACCTATCATGGGGTTTTCTTGGCAAGATTTATTCAGAGGAGACTTGACATTGCCTTCCACTGAACATGAGGGCATGCAACCTGCCCAGTGGGTTTCATGGCTGAGTAGGAAATCAAACCCTGGTCTCCAGAGTCATAGTTCACTCAGACCACTATGCCACATTGGCTCTCTTATAGAGCCTATACTAATCTACAAATCTTGGCTTTATATAAATTCCAACCAGTACAACTATCTTTGTAATTCATATAATTTTTCAGTGAATCATAAAGTGCACTATAGAGCTATTTCAGCTCACTGTTTCACTGGTTTTTAGTGAACACAATCCACCAATATTTCAGCGAACAGCCATAAAGTGAATTGCATTAATGCTATAAGCACTGTTAAATAAACAATAAATAGAAGGGCAACTAATAGTCAAGTATTTCTCGAAAACTTTCCGTTTTCCCCTTCTTTCAGATAGCACTAGGAGAGTTTAAAGCAAAAAGGGCAATTGCTGATTGCTTGCCTGAAACTGTACTGCTTTGTACACTCATCCTTCCACATTTGCTGGGATTAGGGGCACAAGACCTCTGTAAATGTGGAAAAAGCACAAAAAACAAAAACATTATGTTTTTACCTGAGAGAACACCTTTCTAGGAATCTCTAGGTCTTCTAGTGCAACTCTGTGGTCAACATCTGCCAGACATTGACCACAGAATTGCACTAGAAGAGCTAAAATGGCTAGTGGAGTGTTCTCTCTAAGAATCTCTAAATCCTTCAGTGTGCTTTTTGGTTAAAGTTGATCATAGAGTTGTGCTGAAGGACCTAGATATTCCTAGAGATAACATAATAATAAAATCCACAAATAATCAACTCCACAAAAGTCAAAGCCGCAAATGTGGGGGGATGAGTGTACTGCAATGGCTGCTATTAAACAATAAAGAGTGAAAACATCTATATCTAGGTATTATCACTTGCTTTTAAAAACAGTGGCCAACACAACAGAATTTACAGTTTCAAACAAACAATCAGAGGTGGGTATTTCACTTTTTAACAATCCTTCCAAGTTGAGTTCATGTTTACATCATGGTTAAATAAAAGCCTCTTTGGGGCTTCTTCAATTGCCTGGAGAAGGGCAAAGGCATAACAATGTTGCCCCCCCCCACACCCCCTAGTGCAGAGGTGGGCAACTGTCCAGGGTCAGGAGGCTGCTTGGCTTTCTAGAGTACCTTGGAAGATGTCTCCACCAGCCCTTCAATTACTCCCTGTTGGGAATAAAAACGGATCTCCTGGACCACAGCTGTGACAAAACTGTCCCCATGCCACCCACAGGGCATTGAGGGTATCTGAAGGCAAAGGAAGTCTCAAAAATACCCTTGGATGGTGCATATCTTAGGGGGTCACTCTTTCCCCATCTAGACCTAGATTAATGTTCTAATTTTTTATTCTGATCAATAATCCATCTGAGCAGTGGCAGATAAGTCAAGTACAGATCGTCTTTCCAAAAAGTTCCTAAAATGTCCATTCATGTTTCATCTTTTTTATCCTACACAATGGCAGGCAATCCCTAATTCTGCATCTTGTTCCTCCCCATGATATCTAGATGAAACTATTTTGTCCTGCCATCCTCAGTTTTTGAATCAATTAAATCAGCATGTGTTTTAGTCTGACACAAACTGAACAATATTGAATATCCTGTTGTCATAATTTTGCAAACAAAATTGAAGGAACTAAAAATAGACTCTGTATTGCTGACTGAGATTACAGAAGAGTCCTTGACACAGACAAGTTAAAGTTGACTGCATTGATGAACTGGAAATATAATCTCTTAAAAAGTAGAATAAGGAAACAAGCACTGCAAGATAATAAATAATTCAGAAGAACGGAACCTAATTTGTTTTAATTTGGTCTTTCTAAAAAAAAAGTTTGTATCTAAACCTTCAGACGATTATGGCTCTTTGTCTAAACAGAGATTGAAGTCCCAACATCCTTATAGATTACATTAAAGAGAAAGTAATAAATCAGGAATCAGGAACACTTAGCTCAGTAGCTTTCAAACTCTGGTCCTCCGGGTGCTTTGGACCTTAACTCCCAGAAGCCCCAGATAGCTTTGCCAAAATTGTGGAATTCAGGGAGCTGAAGTCCAAAGCATCTGAAGGAACATCGTTTTGGAACCACTGACTTAGCTGAATGTACAGAGGTACGTTGGAAACAGATAAATGCTTACTATGTCCGAAAGGGGATAGTGCATCTTCAAGACAGACATAGGCTTGAATAAAATACAAACCCTGATAAAAGGAAAGCGGCATGCCAGATATCTCTGAAGACAGCGCCAATACTGTAAGAGGTGCTTGTACCGTAGCTCTGCACTGTTCCTTCCTGTGTGTTATCTGTGGTACTAGAGCCATCTCCTTCCCTATGTACTTCCAAATGTGCTGCTTTCCTTAATTTCCTTCATCAGAAGAGATCAAAAGTGGAAGGTATCTTGTAAGTGTCATTCACTAACACTAAAATATGATTAGCGTTCTTGTAAGCATGCAACACGTGCTTTAAATCCAGCCATCATGTTGGCTTAAAATGCTTTACTATTGCACATGACAGAAATTAAGTTTTCATTACCACCCTCTCTAAGTACAGTTTCCTTATCAGACAACCCCAAAGAAACACAAGAACTTCAATTCATTTCCCATAATTTTAAGTTTTTGGCTAATTACTTTAGTTCTGGTGGGTTCACAGTCAGTGTTCAGTGCTGAACCTTTTAATATTTTATTTAGTTCTCTGTAACAAAATACTAATGTATATTGTATGCGGTTTAATAAAACTACCCAACAGTATTTATAGGGTAACCCTTCCCATGTTTAGGGGCTACGTTGTAAGAAGGACAATATAAATTTTAAAATCCTCAAGACTCAATAAAAACATAGACACAATGTATTTTAATGCATACTATCAGGTTTTAATTGAAGTTTTTCAAAAATATTTTAGATTCGGAAGTAAATTGGTGCAATTGCATGCATAAGGGACCCACAATGTTAGCACAAACTGTACCTTCGCCTTCTCCCTCCTGTACTTGGAGGTGGTTTAGGTGTTCTTGTTGAAACAATCTGACAATGCACTGTTCCAAGGAGCAACATAAGCCATACAGGCCCTATTACTTCAGTCAGAGGTATATTATGCGGGCCTTCTATAGTATAGAACAATACTACTGCAGCAACTTTTAAAAGAAATAAAAGAGGAGAAAGTAAAGTATCCAGTCTGCATCAGTAATTCATAATTACACAAATAACAGAAACACTGTTCAGTTGAAGATTTTTTCCTATTATTATTGGAGATCATTGCTCATTTAGTTAGAAATTAATACAATTCCAAATCAAACATATACCAAATGGGTCTTAATTTTCTTGATGTTGTTTCGAGAGTGCTATGTATTAACATGTTTTCTGATATTTAATCATAAGTGACACAGCCTTAAAATGCTAGCAACTGGCAATACTACTTAAATCCTATGCCATGTACAAGTACAAATATCTTCTTACAATTAACATTCCTGGAAGCAATTCTCAGATGTGCTGACCTGAGAAGAAAGTTCTAAAATGCAATGCTTTCCAAACTATCACAGAAATCAGAACAAAATAAGTCTACATGTTAACTATGGTCTGTCTAATATATGTATGGATTTGTACAAAAAGTACCTAAAGGCAAGTTGCCAGTTTAGCAGGGACTAGATATATATTAATTGTTGTTATTGTCATGTGCCTTAAAGTCATTTCCAACTTATGAAGACCCTAAGGTGAACCTATCATGGGCTCTTCTCGGCAAGATTTGTTCAGAGAGGGTTTGCCTTTGCAGGCTAAAAGAATATGGCTTGCCCAAGGTCACACAGTGGGTTTCCATGGATGAGCGGGATTTGAATGCTGATCTCCAGAGTCTTAGTCCAGCACACAAACCACTATACCACATTGGCACTCATCTATTGGTACGAGTGGTGTAATGAAATGCTGTACAATGGATAAATGAAAAGTTCAACTGAAACATTGGTATAAGGATATTATTGCTCCCTGAGAACAAATATTAGCCATGATAGAACACTATCATTATGGAGAAGAAGGTATCTATGGCTACTTCACATTATGCTTATATAATAAGGATCCTGTATCAGAGGCAGTATGCTTCTGAACACCAGTTGCTAGAGAATATGAATGGGAGAGTGCTATTTCGCTCAACTAGTTGACCACTGAGAACTGAATGTTGGACAAAAAAGGTCTTTCACCTGACTTAGCAAGACTATTCTTATATTCTCATTATTCTAATGCAGAAAAATTGTCAACTAATTTTTTTTAATTATCTAAATCCCTTCTAACCTCAAACTTTCCTTAAACTTTCTAATACTGCTCTGTTGGGCTTAAATCCAACTGCTAGAGCAAACCTATAGAGTAGGCCCATTTGATCAATTGCTGAATGATTATATAAATCCCATTAATCAATGAGTCTACTGTAGCTGGGACCAACAACCAGATTTAGGCCCCAACATTAGGGACAATGGTAAAATTATACGCTTCTCTCAACTCTCTTTTTAACATGGTCAAGTTCTATATTATTGCTGGAATTAATGTAATTTAGCTTCTTAACCACTTCAATTTTTTCAGTTAATTTGCATTTTAAAAAAAGAAATTAAAATGTCTACTAGAACTCAGGAAGATGAAGTTAAGTGTTTTTAAGGTATGTGTTTGACACAGGATCTCACTCAGCTGTACCTTGAAGAAGATAAAGGACAAGGAGCCAGAAGAAAATAACCTTTGATGTCACTTGTAGCCACCACCTGAAGAAGAAGGGGAAGAAAACAACTCTAACAATTCCTTTTCGAGTCAGGGAGGTCCATGGACTTTCTGGTTTAGCTTTAGCAAAAGCAGAGCCTAAATAGAAGAAAAATTAATTACTTCTTTAGCAATACAGAAGAGTTCTAGTTACTATTGATCTAAGCTGCAACACTAAATTTTCAAATATATATGTAAAGAACCCAATGACAAGCTTCCTGTTGAGGAAGAAAGGCTATATGAAAAAAAGACCCATCATGGAAGAATGACTGCCTTGAATCCTATTCTGAGAGAAAGGTAGGATATAAATCTAATACATAAATCCTAGATGGGAAGAGGCTGAGCAAGGATAGGGGAGTGGGTTAAAAAGTTGCCCATGAAGGAACAGGTTTTCTGCTGGTGTTCTGCAGAAATAGAACAAGAGAATGAAACAAAGATCTGTGCTTAATTTTCTCAAAACCAGTTTTTCATGAGTAAGAAGGATAAAAAGCCTTCTTTCCTTAATTAAGAGGGAAATTATGATTTCCTGTCTTGTATAGAAAGACTGGAGTGTGTATGCTTATCTTTAGATTTGCAAATCTGCAAATACAGTAGACTGGCATTTGGTGCGCATTTACTACCAAACTGCGTAATTAATTTTATATCAATCTGTTTGAAATGACTGATTATATTACTATTTACAATAACAGTAGAAATCATGTGGCCCTCCAAATGATGTTGAATTGCTAGTCTCATAAAATCAAGCCAGCATAATCAATACCAAGGAATGAGTTGCAATCCTGCAGTTTCTGAAGAGCTGCATGATTCACATCTTTGATCCATAACACAGCCATCAGAATTTGAGCAATGTTTCTAAAAGATTTAGTAATCAACATGCTACAATTTAGCAGCTACATTATATGTACTATGTAATGACAACTGAAGTCATCATCATTAAGGTCTTCAGGCTAAGGTAGAAGAGGTATTTCCAGCACCCACTCATCATACCTCAGAGCGGATTTCAGGTCTATATCGACTATGTCAAATCAGTGGGAACAGCTAATTTGCTTACATTTATTGAAGTTATTTCAGATATACCAAATTTAGAAAGTGATGCATTAAGTACACCGATGCAAGGCTAGTGTTTTAGTGAAACTGTAACTGAAAGCTACTATTCATAACAATTCAAATTACTCATGATCTTTTTTCAAATTTCCAAGTATGTGCATTTTAGCAGTATCCACATTCTCTCTCACCAGATAGGCAGGAATCAGCCCATGAAACGTCTCCATTACAACTAACCCCATACCCTTAATAAACTGCATATTAGGCTAGTGAACATTTCTTATCCATATACCAGTTCCAAGATGTCTTGACTATGGGTATATTAAGGAGCCTTGGTGCACAGTGGTTAAATGCCAGTACTGCAGCCACTCACTCACAACCACAAGGTTATGAGTTTGATTCCAGACAAGACCTCCAAGGTCGATTCAGCTAGCATCCTTCCGAGGTTGCTAAAGTGAGTACCCAGCATGCTGGAAGCAATTTGCTTACACACTGCAAACCACTTAGAGACTGCTTAGTTCAGTGTGAAGAATTATAGAAATGTAGCTCTTATTACTATATCCTTTTTTCCCCATGAAAAATAAGCATGTCCTCAACTAATAAAAAAAATCCACATTAGGAATGCTGAAATATGTAAACTAAATCACTTCACACTGATTAGCACTGCATGTTTAGAAGATTCATCTTTACCTCTCACAAGATCAACATCTATGAGATCTGGCTTTACGTGTCCAGTTTTCTTTGGCTTGTTCCTCAAACCCTGTAATATTCAAAGAATCATAACTATTATACTAAAAGAAAAAAAATGTTTAAACTGGAAGAGAGGCCAGTAATAGTGCCAAACCTGAATTTCCACATTCCCTTTTCCTCCAAATGTGTAATATTTATTACACTGAAGTTCAGTTTAACACACATTCCCATTTAAATTGACTTGAATATAAAATCTGTTTCCTATGTACAGAAAGTCTTCTTCTGTCTGTGGAAAATTCTTGGTCCTACCAAGCATTTCCACTGTCAAATAGGAGATTTCTGTTTCCCCCGCTCCTGCACTCCAAAACAGTAGAAGGGGTGGCACTGACAGGTGCAGATGGAGGGAGAGAGGGACAAAGTTTACCCATCCTCTGCCCAATGACCAGAACATCCAGAGCATTTGTGGAATGCCACGACTGGATGAAGGGGACTCTGGATTGAACATATTTTATCATTACTAAATGTTGTGATAAAGCAACAAATACATTTTCAAAATGATCAACAGGAATTAAAATAATTAAAATTACTGTCCCTTTTATTATCATCTTTAAAACACCTAGGGATGTTAATTCAATTATGCAACCACATACACATGCTTCCAACATTAGTATGATATTTCTTGCGATATCTATTTAATTCTCTCTTTTAATTTTTAAAGCAGCATCATTCATCAGACTTTGACATTTGAACTGTGATGCAATAATAGATGTTGAATAATCATATCCTTCCTCATAACTGTGATAAATGTGAATCTTTGCAATAAACTATGTTCCTCTATAAGGTCAAGTATGTACCTTAATAAGCATGGAAATCAGGAATTATCCCTTTAATTTCCAAGTTACAGCTCCTGTAAATATAAAGGTAAACGTAAAGGTAGTCCCTTGACATGACTGTCTAGTTGTAACCAGCTGTAGGGAGCAGTGCTCATCTCCATTACTAAGCCGAAGAGCCAGCGTTGTCCAAGGACTGCACTGGTGATCATATGGCCAGCATGACTGCATCGAATATACACAGCTTCAAAATCCAATAGTTTTGTAAATGCTTTATACCATTAAGGATCTGTATCGCCTTAAAGTAAGTTGGAACACTGGAGAAAAACCTTTTTAACTGACCAAGTATTCATCTGCAGAAAGAACCTTAATTACTAACTTTTCCTGAAAAGAAAGATACACATCTCTGTCAAGTTTTCTGCTAATTAATGGAGATAAGGCACAACAGTAACAAGATCAAAAGGGCCCATCTGAAACATTTAATTGCTTTCAGTGTTTTCAGTGACCAATTTATATTCTTTTCCATGGGAAGATTAAAAAAAGCTCACTGGTATTCTCCGCAGGTACTGCTAGTTACCTAGCTCAGAATATCAATTTGTCCAGTTCATAATCCTGAATCTAACACAGTAATGCAAGAAGCAACTCTTGTATTAATCCTAATCAAGTTCTAATGCACACTGTAGTATTATATTTTCTTCTGACATAAATAATCATCAATGGAATTCTACTGAAAAGCAATTAAATAAATAAATGAATGCATTATCCAACTGTTTAAAACAGCGTCCAGCGTGCTACCAAATTCCAACATATAGCTGAACTGCAAATGGTAATAGAAGTGCAGTGCACTCATAATAAAACCAAGCTTAAATTTCTCAAATTAGTATGTCCCAGCTTGCTGTCTTTGGGGTTGCCAAATCACAATCATTCAGTATTAAGAGCTACTAACTTGATCTCCACTTAGCTTCTTAACACACTATCCCCAGAACTGATTTTCTTTTCTTTTCGTCTATTTTCTTCCTGCCAGCAGCACAATGCTCCTTCTTGTTGTTATCGTTATTTATTATCCAATTGACTTTGACTAATGGCAACCCTATGGATGAGTGATTTCTAAGACCCCTGGTCTTCCCCTGTCCTACTCAGGTCATGCAAACTCGTGGCAAAAATGTTTCAAATAATATAAAAGTTTCCCTCTCCCTCAAAAACAAAGAAGAAACAGAAAACACCCTGTAATACTGTTAGTTTTACTATTCTGAACAAATGGAATCTTTACATGCAAGACTCCATGCCATCAGATCAGCTCAGCTAATCAATGTCCGAATGATCTCCCAAAGGAGACAATGAGCCCGTACAGACAGGCCAAAATAAAGCTGCTTCGGATCACTTTGGAAGTATGCCGTTTAAATGATGCATGCGTCCTAAGATGCCAGAAGCTGCAACAAAGGCACGCTCCAGTCCTAAGGACTGGAACGCAGCTTTGACACAGCTTCTGGCTTCTTAAGATGCGTATGTCATTTAAACAGCATATCTCCAAAGTGACCTGAAGCAGCTTTATTTTGGCCTGTCTGTACAGGCCTAATATTTAATGGCAGGAAGGAAAGAAAGAAATGGCACAGTATGAGAAACATAGGTCCTCCACTCCTGCTTTCCTTGTGAAACAAATATAGCAGTGGAACTCGGTCCTTTGCCTGTGCACCAATTCTCCTACTCCCAAAAAGTTTCCAGCCAAGGTTGGAACCCCAGCAAGAATCCAAAGCCTAGTGCAGCTCAGCAGGATTAAAAACAGCAGAAGAGAAGTAGCAGGCATGGAGTGGCTGAGCACTTTGCCACATGTTGGCCCAAGACATTTAGCTGCCTGATATAGGCTGCATCATCCAGACAACAATTTTATCTTTTGTCTCCATCTCCATAGTCATGCCACCTGAGGCTAACTGTTTTACCCTACCCCTTCCATTGTTAAATTTCTCTTTACATATGTCTCTTCTGTTCCCATATACAGTATCACATTAATTCAGTAATGGTGGGTTGAGAGATACATTTGCCAAGATAATGTGTGGTTCCACTTATGATTAAAAGGAAACTCTAAAAGCTCTTTTAGGAGAGTCAAATCACCGTGGAGGCTATTTAAAATGACAAAGGTCAGGCTAAACAAATAACGCTAAGAACATACAAGTTCAAATAATGCTTAGTTAAACAACAATAAATTAAGATAGTGAGGGTAAGATTACTTCCTGTAGAACAAGACACAAAAGTAGCACATACTAAAATTTAAGTTGACAATAGCAGTCAAGAAATAATTTTAGGATTAGCTCCACAGTGAAGTAAGAATGAACACCACCAACAGAAAAGAAGTCTATTATATATGCATGATACCATTAGATGACAAAGACATTCATTGAGAACTCAAAGAAACATAGCAGTGTTGCAAAAGCAAGTTCAATGAAACTGTAAGACATGCAAAGCAGAGATGTTATATTTCAGGAGAACATCTTAATGTCTAAATAAAAATGTGGTAAAAGGATGAAGTAGAACAGGTAATATTTCCCCAAAGGAAGGTGGCTTTCCCTGCAAGGTCATTGAAACGTTAAGAGTGATATAATTAAAATAAAACATCCCATCCTATCATAGAATAGGTCCTTTGAGGGCTGGCCCAAGATATTTAGCTGCCTGAGGAAACAGAGAAGCTAGTGGATTCCCAGATTAATCTTAGTTTAATATTAGTGATGAGACAGCACCCTCCACTACAGCTGAGGGAGGAGGTTACCCTAAAACCCAGAAGGGGCTGTTTGGCCTTCACAGCTCTGCCCTCCAGCAGAGAAGTACAAGCCATTGCCTACTGCGCCCCTCACCCCCCGCATTTGGTGCTTCATCATATCCGATGATAGGCAAAGTTCTATCAGAAGTTTGGGTTTTTTAACACAAAGAAAGGTAGAAATACGGAGAGAGTACAAATACACTGATAGGTACCAGTTACACACTGTGTGTCTTTCTATTTGTTGATGTGTATATGAAATTATTCTGAAACAGTCACTAACTATTCATAGATTATTGCACATCTCAATAATGCGATTTACCTCTCTAGAACTGATGTCTAATTTGGGCTGTATCCAGGTCCTTTTGCATGGCTTTTGTTGCCAAATCCACCACCTGAGTACAGCCCGGCTGCAACCCATGTCCCTTAATGCACTTCGGCAACCATTTCCCAAAGTCGGGAGCTTTTCAGCTATGAGAAATGGCTGCCAAAGCACTTTAAGTGACCTGGGCTGCAGCCAGGCTGTACTCGGATGGCGGATTTAGAGACAAAAGCCATGTGATAGGACCTAGATGCAGCCCAAATTAGACTTCAACTTGGGAGAGGTAAGTCACATTATTAAGATGTGCAGTAATCTCCACAGAATAACAGAATCATAGAGGTGGAGGAGACCACAAGAGCCATCCAGTCCAACCCCATGCCATGCAGGAACTTACAGTCAAAGTACCCCAACAGATGGCCATCTAGCCTCTGTTTAAAGACCTCCAAAGAAGGAGATTTCACCACTCTACAAGGGAGTGTGTTCCACTGTCAAACAGCTCTTCCTGTCAGGATGTTCTTCTTAATGTTGAGGTAGAATCTCTTTTCCTGTAGCTTGCACCCACTGCTCTGGGTCCTATTCTCTGGAGCTGCAGAAAACAAACTTGCTACCTCTTCAGTACGACATTCTTTCAAAAAAATTAAACAGAGCTATCATAGCACCTCTTAATCTTTTCTTCTCCAGGCTAAACATATCCAGCTCCCTAAGTCGCTCCTCATAGGGTGTTAAGACAATAACACCAAAGCAAACATGCTGCTGAAAAAGATTATTTCCAGATTTGATGAAAGGACAACATAACAGCAGATAAGATCCAATTAAGCAAACAACAAACCCAATTCTCTGTCTCTCTGTATATAAACTGTTGACATAGTCTGAACGGTTAACAACAAACTAGAAACACAGTGGAAAATTTAGTGAATATATTAGTGTTACATTAAAAAATACCAAAAATTATTTCAACAAGTATAAAAAAAGCAAGATTTATCACCTTGTGATAAAGATGATATCAGGCACACAGGATGATATCAGGCACACAGGTAGAATTTTCCTCAGTTATAGTAAAAAGCATACTGCAAAGTAGAAAAGGTACAGAAAACTCCACATTTATATTCTTTGCCATTTTACTCGAGCTTAAACTCTTATACAGGCTATCAGCTTTATGAGTTTCAGCAACTATTGGTGTGCTGGGAGTATTAACTGCATCCACAGGGGAAAAAACCGACTATAGTTTATCAGCATTTCTTCTAAAGTTCTAAATCTTTGTTCTAAGTTTGATGCTCGTTAGTTCTGAGTGCAATAAAGAGACAATCCCATATACATTAGAAAAGGAGAAATTGTTCCTGCTTCACAATCTAAAGTTTCTCTAGATTTCAAATTGTGTTTTGAGTGTATTGGACATGACTGTATCTCCTAATGAAGAAAAGGCTAGTTCAGCTAAATCTTTCAGAGTGTATCACACATAACACTTCCCTGTGACATATGACATAGGTGTTCCCATTGATTGCTCTTATGTTTTGCCGCACATTAGTACTGTATAGAAAAATGTTTGATATCTGTAGACTTAGATGTATATTTCTGAAATTCTGAGCTTAACTGGTGGTCAGTGTGGCTGGAGGCTGAGTGTTGTACTAAATAACTTATATACCAAGGTTGGGAACATAAAGCCTCACTAATCTTTGTTCAATTGCCAAAGAATCTTGCTGCTTTACCAAAGCATGCATGTGCTATTAATAGATGCATTTTCCAGACATTAATTTCTTGTTCAGGCAGGTTTTTTTGGTCATATGGTCAGCTGATATCAATGTAAGTACCTACTACATGGCTACCGCCTCTGTACTTTTCCCCTTTTCATCTTTCTTCTTTTTTACACTTGCAATAGAAACTTAGGCCCGTTCCGCATGGGTGTATAGGGTTAGGTAAAGTGCGTGCCTTACGCATGCACCTAACCTTAGTACGTCCCCAGGACGTACAAAATGGCGGCGCCTGTTCCACACAGGGGCCGCCATTACGACGTCACGAACACGCTGCCTCCAAACGGGGCGGCACGGACGTGACGTCATCGCGCCGCGCAAGGGTGCAGAGCGCCCTTTCCGCGGCACGTGAAAGAGCTCCGAAACGGAGCTCCTTCTGCAGTTTGTGTCGCTGGCACAGCCTTTAGACGGCTGCGCCAGTGACGCAAGGGAGAAAGGGGCCAAGTGGCCCCTTTCTCCTACTCCCCGTCGCCATCGGCCTCTTTCCAGGCCGCGGGGAAGCAGCCTTTTTCCGCTTCCCTGTGGCCTGGAAAGCGGCGGATCGGGGCCTCGGAGGCTGCTGTTGTGGCAGCTGAGGCCCCGATCCGGCGGGGAAAGGGCGGTCTGTAAACCGCCTTAATTTTTTAAAAAATCAAGATAAAATGTTATTCTTCATATACTACACCATTTAACGAAACAGGTGAAAATGAAAATTTGACATATGGAAGTAGTGTACTCCTGATTACCAAACAAGTAATAGAGGAGGGATGGGGTGTCTCTCCCAAACTCTGCTTCCCAGGGACATTTGGTCAGCCACTGACAAAGAAGGAGCCTAACTAGATGGACATCTATTAAGGCAGGCTGAAGAGCTTATACAGTTCAACAGGAGCAAATAACTGATTAATTATATTGCATTCTTGTTAATAAATACTGAAACATTAATATGCACACCCACTACTTCAGTAGCCAGTCTTCTCTCACTCCCAGTTCTACCATTACTTTGAATTATTCCTTCTGCCAAGAGAGAGAATGGATGCACATGCAGCAGGCACAGCACTCAGTCTTGCCTCATTCCTTCTCTCTCTCACTCGCTCGCTCTCTCTTTGCTAGAAGACATAATGTACACACACAATTCCTGTTGGCCACTTATGTTTCCCTAGATGGTGCCACAAAGTGCAGTGGTGGCTGCAAGCCTCATGCTGAAAAGGGTTCATGCAGGTAAGCAACAAAAGGAGGAATGAGTAGGAAGATGCATTTGCTAAATATCTGCTTGCACAGAGACAAGTGCTGGAGGTTAGCAGTAAGTTACAAGGGTGTCTTAATGTCTGTTAAGAAGGAGTCTCATTCTAGCATCTGTAGAAGAAGCCATTAGGCTCCCAACACTTTGATCATAACATTTGACTCATTGGAAATGTTGTCAAATGAATGAATTTTTAAACTTATTTTTTTGCCTGTGCAGCCCTTGGAAAATCTAATGGCTTCCTTCTATTTCTTTCCTAAAAACTGAAAAGATGCAGTTTGGAAAAATAAACTTATGAACAAAATATGAAAGTATGATGTATGCAAAATATATGCAATATATGAAAGTATGTCAGAAACATAATAAATGGCCAACATTTAGAAGCACTTTCAGATGTTTTTTTGTTCTCTAAAACAATTACAGTTAATTATAATCTTATAATTATATTTTGCAATGCTTTTAGAAGAGTGTATGAGTCCTAAAAGTGAACTTAACAGTGCCATCTTGTTCATGTGTGGATCTTACTATAACATAGTACGTATAGGACAGCAGCCTAAACCTCTTCTCTAGAAAGGATGCTAAAGAATTCAGATGCTTTTGAAGTAGTTCCTAGTTTATCTGATACTAGTTTATCAGATACTAATGGGATTTTGTTAGTCACACTAAGATGCAGAAACACAGTTAATCTAGAAAAGCTGTTTTGTTTAACACAAATTTCCATCATCAAGTACTTACCAATTTAATAAACTGTTCAAAACAATGATAGGATGAAAAAGGAGGAAAAGTAAACTGGAACTATAAAGGTAACGAAGTGAAAACCAGTGATATATGATAAAATTCACATAAAAATATAAGGGGAAGCATACTATGATACGGCAAATCGAAAACACAGTTTAACACACAATGCCAACTAAAACATTTTATTAGAGCATTGGAATATGGAACTTCCCCAAAAGATCATCTAGAGCATTTCCCTCTGTTAAAAGCAGGTTCTTCTACATATAAACCAGCATCTACACACCAAAACAGCAAGGAGTTTAGATTTATATAACATACAATTCATCCACACCTCAATAAGATAAAGATTTCCTAAACACCCCTCCCCTCAACCTGTTCTTGTGCAAGTCTTTCACTTCAAGAGAAGTGAAACTGGCTCTAAATGCTGCAGATATATAAGAACTAACCAAACAAAATACTGCTGTTACTATTACAAGCAACAAAATGAGTAAGAATTCTTAACTGTCATATCCAACAGGTTGGATTCAGGCAAAGTCAGAGCAAATGGAACATAGGTCAGTCATGAAAATCAATGGATAAATCAGTCATTAGAGTTGCTGTAGATTTTACTGAATCCACTCTGATTGGTGTTAAGTCTGGATCCAACTATATGTATTAAAATTTTCAAAGCAAATTATGGATTATAGTGCAATGGAAATAAATGGTTTTCAAACTCTATTATTTAAATCATGTTGCTTCTCAGAACTTGGTATACAGACACCTCAATAAGAGAAGTAATAGAAAGGAAGCTAAACGAGAATGTATCTACCTCCCAATCCTCCTCCTCTCAATCTCCTTTCCTTCCAATACCACCAGCCCCTCATTTGCTTTCCCAGCTTGCCAGCACCAACCTGGAGTGATGAGCTAGTGGTCCTGGAAGAGAAGGACAACTGGGAGAAAGAGAAGTGGGGTATGCAAGGTTGATGGGCTAAGGAAGGGGTTTAAAACCTAGATGAGGTGTGACACTGGCAAGCTGGGAAAGTGAGTGATGGGCTAGCACTAATCACACGAGTCTGTACCATACATTTTTTGATGGGGAAGGAATAACAATATTCATGGTTTTTCCAACTTTGCAGGTATTTTGTCCATAATACCCACAAATATGGACGTTGGACTGCACTAGACAACTCTTGGGTGCACATTACTTCCACAGGAGAAGAGCTAGGTTTAAGAGCATTGTTCATATTAGGCAACAGTATATTCATGAATCCTGTGCACAGGAATTCTACACTAATAAATGCAAAATGAGTTTATGGAAGATAGAAAGTTTGAAACTCAAGGCCACAAAATATGAAATGATAAAACTTTACCTTGATTTCTCTTTGTTCTACAGATTTTTCCCATATTTGCTGGTCATATGCACCAATCTAACAGGAAAGAGGAAAGTCCATATTAAAACAGGATTGAAGAACATAATTACATGATGCAGTATCTTTCAAAGAAAATAAAATCAGAGAAAATCAGGACAATGTCAAAAACAGGACAGAAACAAGATTCAATTTATCAAGTACAAAATTATCATGAGGAGCCCAGCACACAGCTTTGAGTAAATTTAATGTCTTCTTAGTATTAGGAATTTATTTAGCAGGGGCTTCACTCTGGTTATGCATCTGTAAATACCATGTTTGATTAAACAGATTTGCTGGTACACTATGGTATGTTTCCAGTTTAACTGCATTACAGTACTTTGGTATGTAGCCACTATACAAAAGATATAATACTAAGAATTATAAGGAAATATGGCAACTCTTTTGTAGGTAATCTTTCTGGGCCGGTGAAAATAATTTAAAAACTCATAATACAAGGGGTGGTATTAGACAATCTAAACTAGAAGTCAGTTGAAGTCAAAATACACAACTTCATATTAAACAGAGCTAGAAATGTGCCAATGCACCTTAATCGCTAGTAGGTAAAGAAACAATATTAAATAAGTGTCCTACCCACTGACTACATCAAACCCCATCAAAATAAAAATAATGCCTTGTTAAATTGCAGTCTGAAAGTCTCTTCACAATAAATTGTTTGGTGCTAAGATTAAATACAAGAACAGCTCTCAAAAAAGCATACATGCAGAAATGCCATCTCAAAATCTGCATAACATTTCCAGATATTTCTTCTGTTGGTCTGATCCTAGATTCTTACACCAGGCCTTGATTAGATTTTGCAACAGACATAATTTATTCCACCAAGAAATGTTTGTGTTTGAATGTTCAAACAAGAACTGCGACTGAAGACTATCATCCCACAAATATCAGGCATTCAATGAAGGGAGGCTCTGGGCTTCCACTGTACTGACTGTACAGGAGTAAAAGCTAAAGTACCTTTATGATGTTATGCTGAACCATACATTACAAGAAAAACCTCAGGTTCTTGTATCACATTCTTGTCACACACAGAGATTGCACAGTTTCATCCCATCACACTTTGCTGTTTCAGAAACTAGATGAAATAGCTTGCTCAGGGAGACATTAAATCTGCACCATTCCACCAAAGACTTCACTTGCTCAATAGTCATGGGCAGTTAAATCAGGTCTGGAAAAGAATGGAGAACTGTGGGCACAATACCTCTCTTGCAAGCCTTACAATTTACAGCATATTTTAAGAAGATACACCCAAGACCAGGAACCCTGAACAGAAGCTCTACTAGAAAGTAAGGGAACATTAATGTTTATTTCATGAACCACTGAAATACATACAGTGGTTAAAGTGTTGCATCAAGGAAAATATGCTGAAATCCTTGGTCCCTTTACTATCATTCAGTTTAATCAAACTTTAAAGGAGTACCATGACCCATGCTACATACACATTCACTATATAAAAATGTAAAGAATAAATAAAATACGTTTTTAAAAGAAGCACATTTTGAACAGCCAAGAAGTTTAACAGAGATTGTGTATTTTGGTAGGCCCAATAAAGGTATCATTGTTTGGATGTTATTGAATTTGCTATATGGCCAATACGGCTACCCCTAGATGTTTTACAGATCATGAAACTCATACTTTTCTGAAAACTGCAACATATAGCACAAGAGGATAGCTGTAAGATGTTTGATCTTCCTAACAGGAAGACTGATTTGGCTTTTTATCTACAAAATCTTACAGTATTTTAAGCCTCTTTTCATGGCTAAACCTAGTTTTGGCATACACTCTGCCTACTTAAATTCCATTTGTAGATACAGTTACAGGTGCTTAAGGTAATTCCGTCATACTATGAAGCAATTCCTGATGGCAAAGCCTGTAAATAGTGCCAGGAGATGTTTTAAATAGAAGGACATACGTTAACCTCAAGGTAACAACCCTTGGGAAACTCAGAGGTAGTGCACTGACATAGAAATCACTATACAAAACCAGACTTTTAGCTAGAGAAGTATTCCTAGGAAGCACATTAGAGCTGTAGTTCTATTCTCACGTACGAATGATTGAATTCCATTTTGGCTTGCTTCTAAGCAGAGAAGTATAAGCTTGCAGTGTCAGTAAAAGCTCACTTTAAAATACTGAACTATTCTGATCTTTCTTTATATTTTACTGGACCCTTTCACATGACACAATTATAGCACTATATTGTACTTTAATTGCACAGTAACATTTCATCGAATTCTAGGGTTTGTGGTTTTCTAAGATACTAGAGCAATGGCTCTCAGTCCTTGGTTCACCAAATATTTTGGACTCCGCTCCTTGAAACCCAGCCAATCATGAAGTCCAAAGCATCTGAAAAGCCAAATGTTCAGAACTACTGTACCAGAGTTCTCTGGCTAAGTATTCTAAATACCTCTCCTTAAACTGCAAATCCCATGACTCCAGAGGCCAGAATTATGGCAGTTAAAGTGGAAGCCTGCATTTTAAAAACCCATCTGTTTAATTTATGTGCAGAACATATTATACAGAAACTACGACTCAAAGGAAGCAGGTGTGAAAACAGAGAAAAGGAACACCAACAATTTAATATGTTCAGATGACACAATATTACTTGCAGAAAAGAGACTTTGAATGACTACCAAAGAAAGCTGAGGATAAAAATGCAAGGTTACAGGTAAATATTAAGTAGAAAAAATAATGAACACAGATGATTTACACAACTTTAAATTGATTAATGAACATAATTAATTAATTAGAGATTTCCTATACTTTGGCTTAGTAATTAATCAAAATGGCAACTGCAGCCAAGATATCAGAAAACAGCTAAGACTTGGAAAGGCAGCCATGAAGGAATTAAATAAGATCATCAAGTATAAAGACATATTATTAAATCCAAATTCACAATTATCCAAGCCACTGTATTTCTGATTTGTATGTACAGTTGTGAAAGCCAGACAGTGAAGAAACCTAACTGGAAGACCAAATCATTTGCAATGTGGTTCTGGAGAAGAGTTCTAAAAGACAAATGAATGGGTCTTAGAACAAATCAAGCCTCAGTACAAATCAAACAAATCTCACTAGAAGTTAAGAGGCATCAGACATATCATGAAACAACATGACTCAATGGAAAAGACAATAATAGTTGACAAAGTGGAAAGCAGTAGGAAAAGAGAGAACCTAGAAATGACTGATTCAATCAAGGAAGCCATGACCCTGAGTTTGGAAGACTTGAACAGGATAGATGATGATCAGGGCTTTTGAGGGCTGTCATTCACAGGGTGCCATAAAATGAAGTCAACCTGACAGTAATACAGTAACAACAAAGTCCAAAATATGCAGATAACCGAAGCTGTACATCCTGGGTTAGCAAGCATTTTTCTGTACCATAAAATGAAGCACCTAACTTGCAGGCACCCACCATCATCATTTCGAGCAATATTTGTAAACTGCAATCAGGTGGAGTGGAAAGTGAAGGTGGAAGGTAGATGCAAGTTAGGGACTTTACTATGGAAAAACAAGTTTGAATTAAAAAAAATAAAATATCAAGAGGATCAGGAGACCTTGGTGGGTGCCATGGCATGTGCTGGAGGGCAGAGGGTCCTTCATGGGACTCACATTGGGGATTTCAGCACTACATGGTAGATAGAGCCTTAATCTGCAATGTAGTAAAAATGTGTGACAGTGTGGTTCTCATATACAGTGAACACCCAAGGTCCACATCTTTTCTTTCCAGATAGAATTCCAAAATGAATTGCCACTGTACACTGTCAATCTGATGTATCTCCCCCACATATAAATATAAAACCAGGTAAAGACAAACTATATTGGCAAGAAAACACTGTATATCAACTATGTTCAAGAAAGGAAAGGGAAAAATGGGTGAAAAAAGTGATTGCTTGTCCACTGCTTAAGTGAATTACATTACGTAAAGCAGTATCTGAGTCACAGTAATATACAAGCACCTAAGCGTCATAATTACAGAACAAAAAATGTAAAACAGAACAGCAGCTGAAAAAGCATATACAATCAAGCCTGGACCTTTTTTTTTAAAACATCAATATGATGAAGCACATTTTCCAGCTCAAGTTCCAGCTCCACAGTTGTGTGGGCCTGAATGTGAAACAATTTGAGAGCATTTGGCCCTGCCTCTCTTGCTGGGCTTCACTTCAGAAAAGAAGTGAATAAACTCTCAATACTCAGTAATGTGAAACATTAAACAGTGTTTGGAATGTAGATGGCAACAAGTTGCAATTCACAGAGAGGTGATGGGAGAAGACTAAATTTACCAATAGGCTTTGACCTCCTACTTGAATCAAAATTTACAGTCTACAGTGATTAGGAGATTGTTCTTTCTTTTTCTAAAGTGATTGATTATAATCTGGGATTAAATTAAGACTACTCCACAACTCTTTTATCTATAGGGTAATGTAAAGGCTTCATACACAGATTAAAATCAAAAGCACAATTTACTGTAATCCGTTAATTCAAACTAAAGTGACACAAAGGATAGCTGGAAAAGACCAAGACCAAGAAAAAGGAATTAGCAGGCATTCTAGTACTGAAAATCAATGATGAAGTCTACTAGTAGTGAAAATACAAGGAAAGAAAGAAGCACCATTAATAAAGGAGCCACTCAGACTGTGCTCTTATCCTTCAGTACTTATCTAATAATGCTTGTCATTAATTTTGACAACCTGAATAATAACTACAATAGTTCAGTCATCAAACTACTGCCTCTTACCATAACAGGAAATTAACTTGGTAAACTACAAGCCACTTACACAATGCTGATCTTTCAAATGGATGTTTATATCTTCAGTGTGTCTTTGTTAGTATAGAAGGTGAATGCAGACAAACAGGAATAGGTTAGTTCAATCCAGTATCTTTGTTGCTTAACAGTCAGAATTGTTTTAACTGTTAATCCAGTCTACATTAGTCTGCATTCAGATGTATGATTTGATCATGAATATAAGTTTGCATTTGACACAGGAAGTCAATAACATAGGTCTGGAACTTCACCCCCCCCAAAAAATTTCAGCTAAGAAGGAAACTACCCTAAATCATTATCCACTGAGGGTAAGTATCCAGATACCTTCACATAACAGCTAGTATCCCACTGCAGAACAGAAAGGTGGAGATGCTTACCTAACCATTCCTTTCCACAAAATCCAAGAAATGGGGTTATTGTGTTGTAAAGAAAATGTTCTTCACTTCTATTTATTTACTACACTGTACAATTTATGGGACAGTCTTTATTTTGCTTATCACCCAACCTGAGCAGACATTAGTCTAAGTAAATAAACTCAGAATACAGTAATACAGGGATACGCTTATTCGTCCAAAGCAGAATGATACAAATAATAATGACATACAGTATATAAATAAGACTTTTTAAATGTTTGGGTTTAGCTAAGCTTGCTGATTTCTAACATCATTTTTAACCTGGCATCCTTCAGCTGTTTTGGACCAACCCCTACAATCCTTTCCTACTGACAGTGAATGGAATTGCAATCCAAAACATAATGTTTGGGCAAACTGCTCTATGACCTTTAGAACCCAAAATGTACGCCAAGTTTGAAATCTGTAGTCGAAGGCTTTCATGGACGGCATCCATAGTTTTTTTGTGGGTTTTTCGGGCTATGTGGCCATGAAACTCTTCTAGAGCATGGCCACATAGCCCGAAAAACCCACAAAAAACTTTGAAATCTGTTTCTAAGACTTCATTTCACTACAGCAAAGGCAGGTTTGTATTGAAAGATATCTTACGTGAAAGGAAGGGCACTTCGGCTTGCTCAAGGTAGTCCCGACCAATTCTTTCAATTTACCCATTTGACTGTACACATAATCACTACCACCCACCCCAATCTTATGAAACATTTCTATTCCATATTCCCTCAACCTTCAGAAACAACTCTGGGGAAGCATCACTGGGGAATAATGTGTGGAAGTTATCAAATCGAGCAATATGAAAAAAGGTAACTTGGTCTTCTCTGGATCTAATTTTGCACATATAAAGTGTGAAAGGGAAGAAGAAAGGATAACTTCTCTGCATATTGCAATGTCTCAATATGTTGCAGCAGTGCTACTCAAACCTTTTACCCTTGGGACCCCTCTTTACATCTGCATTTCAGAACCACTGTGCTACTGGGTTTAGCCAGCAATTGTAGCAATTAGAAAATTGCTTGTCTAAAACCTTTGGTATTAAAGAAAGCTTAGGCAGAGTTGTTCTGTTTTATTACCACAGTCCAGTATGGCAAAGATAGCCACAGTAATCTCTCAGTCCTTGCACTCCTCCTTTCTCTGCTGCCACACAGAGGAGGATCATAGCAGTTTTTGCTTCTATAGCAATTTGCAAGCTATCCACAGATTGACACTCCAGTGGATCACTCTACCACTTATCAGCCAGTGGCAGTGTGCACCTTTTCAAAACATGCACATCACCTCCCACAGACAAATATTGGCTAGAGCTAGAGTTAGGTAGAGAGGAACTGCTGGACCTCATCCCCTTCCCTACCACTACTCCCTTCTCCTTTTGTGTGGTGTCTTTTTAGATTGTAAGCCTGAGGGCAGGGAACCGTCTAATTAAAAAGATGGTATGTACAGTGCTATGTAAATTTACAGCGCTTTATAAATAAAGGTGGTTAATAATAATAATAATAATAATAATAATAATAATAATAATAGTAGTAGTTCCTTCCATATGTGGGGTGGGGGCAGAACCAAACCCTCGTGAATAGGAAGAGCTCACTGTACTTCACTTAGTCTAATTTGCACCATCATTGAGAACAAAAAAATGTAATTAAAGTAAATTACGGTACTTTATAGATGGGTCCATAGAGGCGCCATTGTCATGTGCAAGGGGCAGCGCTTTTAGACACCCCTCACACGTGACGAGGGCGTCAAAATGGTAGTGCCCTATACACATGGGTGCCGCCATTTTGATGTGATGGATGCCTAGCGTCCGCATGTCTCGGCACCCTTGTGATGCCGCAAGGGCGCCATTGGCGCCTTGCGGCGTCACAACCGCACTGGAAAAAGAAGCCACTTTGCAGCTTCTTTTTGCTGTGCGGGGAGCCACACAGTTTGTCCGCTGTGGCTCCCTCACGCAGCAAACGAGGACGGCGGCAGACTGCCCTTTCGGGGGGTCTGTAAAGCGCCTATGATTTGTTTGAAACAACTCAGTTTCAAAACCCACAGCTAAACGTAAACACAGTTTGTTGGCTTAGATGATAAAACAAGCTGTTATTAAGTAGAGATAAAATGAAAGCTTCCAAAGCCTTACAACTACTCTAAGGGAGATGGGTGCGGTAAATATGTGAACATAACAGTGACTGTAACTCATTCTTCATCATTGAGCATGACATGTGAAACAGGCTGTGGTGCTGACCTTAAAGCACAAGTATGTAGTTTCAACTGACAAACTGCCGAGTGACAAAAATACTTGCTCGGCAAATCTGTTCATTTTTCTAATTTATGATTCATTCCTAAAGAATCCTAGCGACCAAACATTTATGCCAAGGAGGCAAAAACAGCCATGAGTCAGATCAAAAGGACTTGTTTCAAAAATAGCCACCAAGCTGCTGGTAGCAGAGAAAATTGATGTTATGTACCTTTTGTTCATTCTTACCTTCAGGGTGCCTTGATTAAACAAAATTTCTGCTGAAAAAAATATCTGCATCTCAGTAGTCTGAAAGCTTTTAAGGGAACCAACATAAAGGCTGCAAATAAAGGCAGAAAACCACTTCAGCTTTTCTGCTCAAATAAGAACAGAATGCAGGCCAGCATCCCAAAGATAAAAAGTTTGATTACCACTGGCTGATCACAAGTTGGAAATGACTTGAAAGCACACAACAACAATAACAACAACAAACACTGGTCTAACAGCATAAGCAAAGAGAGAGAGAGAGAATCAAACAATCCAATTAATATACAGACATGGAAAGATTTGTTTTTTCTTTGAAGAGAAGATCTGACAACAGTCCAAGGAACCAGTAATTGTGTGGTCCCCACAGCTTCTAACCTCATGTTTGCCTGCAAGGAGAACTGGATTGTTTACTTCATGTTTTAAGTTCCCTGCTCTTCTACTTACATCCAAACTCATGGGAATGCTGCTTAATTCATAGTATTTATTCAAAAGGCCAAAATCAAGCTGCATTTTATTATGATGATTTAGTTTTTCAGTTTTTTTAAAAAAATTGCTAAAACCAGGGGAAGCAATGTGAAAGGCAAGCTGTCTCCTCAGGAGACCATGGAGGACCACATGTGCAAATGCTGCCATCCCCTCACCATAAAAAAATTCCACATGTTTTGCTCTCATATGCCCTCTAAGGAACATGGGGGCATTCTCACAATGTTTTGGGGCTCTGCTTCATTGGGCATTTGAGATGGACAATTTAGAAAGACTGCAGTTTTGACCCCTGTGAGGACTAGAGGCGTTCCAAACATGGTGGAAATGTCCTGCACAACCATTAGAGATCATTTTAGGGTATTACGAAGCCAAAAACAAGAGAGAAAGTTGGTCCCCAGAGGCCACAAAAACAGCCTATGGGCTGCACTTCATCCATCTCATCTTAAACTAATCAGATTTCCACTGGATTCAGACTTATATTTTGGTTAATTTAGAAGTGTAAGCAGCACTTCCAATCTTCTCCTTGCAGCTGCACCAGGACACAGTAAGAGACACCATGAATTTAGTGTTTACACACAAAGAATTAAACCAGTGCTTAGCATTTTGTCTGGGCCCAATATATTTTATTATAAATAAAAATAAATAAAATAAATTTCCCCCCTTTTCTTTCCTTCTCTCTTTTTACATTAAAAATGTAACACTGTGTAAATTATCTGGAATAAGCTAATAGATCATGGCCTAGAACAACCATTCAAAAGAACTACCCTGCTTCCCCGAAAATAAGACATACCCATAAAATAAGCCGTAGCAGGATTTCTAAGCATTTGCACAACATAAGCCATACCCCGAAAATAAGACATAGTGATAGGGTTTGGAGGGTTATGACGATGTTTGAGAAGAAGACGACTTAAGTATATTTTAATAAATGTAGACTGTTGTACCATACTTAATAAAAATAAGACATTCCCTGAAAATAAGCCATAGTGTGTCTTCTTGAGGAAAAATAAATATAAGACAGTATCTTATTTTCGGGAAAACATGGTACTAACAGTTCTCTATAAATTTCATAGACATACGTATTGCTATTGCATATTCACGTCTCCCTGTTTTTCTCTAACTCATACAGTAACCTTATGAAAGTTTGCATAAAGAGGGTTGAAAAACACAATACAACTAAGCAAGATGGTTGAATACTGTACAGTCTATGTTTTTTCAAATTATTACAGTTACTATAGTACCACAAACTATGAAATTTGGGGATTATAGTCATACAGTTCATGTTCTCAAACAAAAAAGTAAACTGCCTATTAATATCATTCTGTGTTCCTCTGATCTAATATAAAATCTGAAGGGACTTACCTGTAACTGGCATATTACTCTGCTCATTTTTATAGATCAGTCAGTATCAGAGAAGGTCTCTTACAAATATCAGACAGTGAAATTAAACATATCAATAGAGGAGTTTACTTGAAGTTAGTAAAAATAAAAAAGGGGTAGGTAGCACACAATAGCAGAATTAGCAGAATCCCTGAGTCAGAATTTTCTTTTGAAAACTAGAAACCTGTAATTTTCTTTTAAACAGTGAATCTGTTTCTAAATTTCAAACACAGATAATTTTTAAAATTAGGGCTTTAACTAAATCCATAATAAGTTCTTTTCAGCAGCTTTACTATGGAAAGAATAACATGTATTATTTCCAGGACTAAACTTGAGCTTTGTGAAAGACGGTGCTATTCACTTCAAGCATAGGCTGTGACAGTATCACCATGTAGTCCAATACTCACCAAGCCTGCTGTTTCTAATAGAAACAATAAATATTTCAGAAGACATTTATAATTCATGCCCAAGAGGACGACCATCCTTCAAGATGACAATCCAAATCAAAAATATAATTTAATCAATGTTACAGTATTTTTAAGGACCATTTTTTTAAAAAAGCATTACATCAAGCCTTAACAAAGAATATAAATGCAAGTTAGGTACTGCAAATACAAATTAAACATTGTAACTGAAAGAAACTACACACATTTCGAGTGAGAATCGATACACTTCTGGATTTATTGGCTAGGACAGTAAAAAAAACAACAGAAGAGAGATCAGTTAATACTATTAAAGATGGGAATGGGATGAGGTACTCTTCTCCAAGGGAAATTTGTAATGTATTTAAGAATATTATAATCAGCTTTATGTAGACAAACCTTCCAGTCTGAGCCCTTGGAGTGTAGTGGAATCTCCCTCCTTGGAGGTCTTTAAACAGAGGCTGGATGGCCATCTGTCGGGGATGTTTTGATTTGGATTTCCTGCATGGCAGGGGGTTGGACTGGATGGACCTTGCAGTCTCTTCTAACTCTATGGTTCTATGATTCTATTCCAATTAAACTATAGTTTAATGAATGGACAGCACAAGACACAAATACAGTAGCATTTGTACAAATATTTTTGCTTTCTAAACACTCCTGAATTTGGAGAGTTTACATGCCTATTCTGAAAATAGACCCCAATCACTTACTGTATATGCAGAAATCTGTATTTGCCTGAAGGAAACTGTTCAAAATAACCTGCTGTTAAAGATTCCACCCATAAATCATAAAGTGATTATACTAAGGTTTTTGCTAAGCTCTGCTTACTGTCATAAAATACATGGTGCACCGGACAGCAGCTAACAACACCATCCATAACTACTCCCACTGGTTTGGGAAAACAAATGATTATTCATGTAGTCTTAGTCTTCAGCTATTTCACTTCTGGCAAAGTGGAGTTCATATGTCAGTTTCTCTAATAATGCAAGTGTCCAAACTGTGTCTAACTAATAACAGACAAATACAGTACAGTAAATTCTTCCGCTATCTCCATCCTTGCTGAATACAGGAAGGTAGAAATAATACCTTTACACAGGACATTTTCATTTCTTTATCATAAATTGATAAGATCAGTAAAGCACATGTGTTGTTTTTTTTAAAATATTGTATTACTTACAACAACCATAACACAAACAATAACAATAACAAATCAAAACATTACATTTCTATATACCTAAAACAAATTTATAGGGGAAAGCAATCACGCTAAACTACTAATCTAACTAGTAAAAACAATAATAAAAGGATAAATAGTCAAACAGTAAAACTGTGGATACCCAATGTTTTGATTACCATAGTTACTTTGTTAATCCATTTTTTTCCTAAAAACTGGTAAAAAAATAAAGGCATTCACTATACCTAAACTGTCATCCCTTTCCATTTGAAGCCATGTAACTGTTTCGGTGTGTTGTAGTGAGTTGAGATTAGGGATCGATTCCCCCCTTGGACATGGAAACCCACTGGGTAACCTTGGGCAAGTCACGCACTCTCTACCTCAGGGGAAGGCAAAGACAAACCTCCTCTGAACAAAACATGCCAAGAAAATCCCATGAAGACACTTTTATGGCCTTAAGGTTGCCATAAACAGGGAATGACTTGAAGGCACACAACAAACACATACATCCATTCCATAAGCTTTAATAAATTTAGTAAATTATACTAACTGAAACACCAAATAATATTTCTCTAAATTAGAAAGTACAAGCTCTGCCATTGTAACTCTATTAGCTATATCATAACTGTCCCCATCCCATAATAAACATTTCAATATTTATTTACTAATATTCCAGATGTTTTGTCCCAGGGTTTAAGGGAATCGTTTGAAAAAGAAATAGAAATTCAGGTATAAGCTTTTACTAGTTTTATTTTACCTGGCAGCTTTAAATCAGACCATTTCTTCTATTTTAATTTGACATATTACTATACCTGCCTATAATTTGATAACCTACACCTACTGTAGATATCTTATATAAGAGTAGCTGAAGGACAAATGTGAGATTACCTGGAATTGTTTCTGTTCCTCCACTGAGGTGCTTATACAAAACGATTTTCACTTCTCATAGTTGATTTTTAGGCCAGAATATAACATTCAAAATCATTTTAAACTTAAAATTTTATTTAGGGCATGGGGGGGGGGGAGGCATCAACAAAAAGACTATTATATAATCCTTGTTTTTATCAACACACCCTTACTGACTGAATCTCTGCAAATTAGTTTAGCTAATGGTTCTAATGTAAGAACAAATAACAGAGGTGAAAGAGGGCATCCCTGTTTGGTACCACAGGACTGTGAAAATCTTTGAGCGTTTCTGAAGCATGTTCACGAACTCTTGCCCATATTCATGCATCTAAAGAGTTCAAACATATACTGTCAGCCCAGATGATCAAAATTGATTTTTGCATCTTTAATTGCATCTAAGGCAGTCAATGCAACTGCAGTGTTAATTCATTTTGTAAACTCTATTATGTCTTTTTTTTTAATGAAAATTTTATTTTCATTACCTGGTACATCATATGTCTTTTGATATTGTTACATCAACATATTTTCCAATACCCCACAATCCCCTCTGTTTCTTTCAAATTAATATTTACATTCAATTTTGTTAATTTTAACATACTTCCTATCCCCGAATAACCGGAACTATCTGTACAATCTTTTTCTCTATCACATTCTATCCTTTTCTTGTGACACTTGTAATCCTTAAGAAATCCTACTGGCTCACCTCCCATGCATCATCTTAATTTAAATTACAGTAGTTATAATTTATACTAAAGAAACACACATATAAACAATACTGTAGATAGTATTCTTCCATCTTTTAGTATAATAGTATTCTTTACATTCGTATTAACCTCAAGGGTTTCCCCTTAAAACAAATCTCTAATTTCTTGTACTTAAAGAAAGATATTACTTTTGTAGGGCATGCGAGCATTAATCAAACATTTTCTAGGGGTGTGGGACATAGAAAAGGTTGGGAAGCACTGACCTAGAAAATCTACTGCCTTCCATTATTGGAACATTTGTTTAAGACAAAGAACAGTACTGAATATTCCCACTTTTCATACAGACCACCACTGAAACTCCATAAAACAGGAAAAAAATGTTCTATTAGACATTAGAGGCAAAGAAACTGAACAGTGCATCAAGCAGAACCTTGTTTACCCCAATAGACAATCTTAGGAAAATCATTCTCTTTCAGCTTCCTCCTCAGATGCTATATTAGGATAACTACACTGGCCTACTTTCCATCATGTAAAATTTATGAACTTTTATTAACATTTGAGATGGAAGATGAGCAAGTGAAAGACTGTATAGTAAAATTCTGGATATACAAATGAGCGTTGAGAAAGAATGTGCTCATAAGTTCTGAAATTTACTTTATGCTATGATTTTAAAGAGAACTTTTGTAAAATGATGTATGGTTGGTACATGACATCAGAGAAATTGTCTCAGATGTATAAAGGATCATGGAATACACTGGAAATGCAGCAAACAAGAAGGAACTTTTTATCGTATGTGGTGAGCATACAAAAAAGCTAAAAGATATTGGACTCAAATATACAGTATGCTGCAAAAAATGTAACAATTAATATTCAACTGAAACTTCAACTTTTTCTGCTGAGAATGATGGATGAACAGCTGGAGATCCATGGAAGAATAGTTCGATATATGGTGAGAGTGGCAAGGATATTATATGCTCAGAAAGGTAAAATGATTTAATTTATAGTTTTTTGTGCATTTTTTGGGCTATGTGGCCACATTCCAGAAAAGTTTTTTCCTGATGTTTCGCCAGCATCTGTGGCTGGCATCTTTAGAGAATGTTTGCCTGGAAAGGACTCCAGGCCCAGGAAAACCCAGAGAAGTGAAGACAAGCAGCCACCCAAAGGGAAGGTATTTTTACCATACATCAAAGGAGTCACAGACAGAATAGGCAAAGTGGTGAAGAAGCAGAACCTCCAAATGGTTTATAAACCGACGAAGAAAATCCAGCAAATGCTTCGCTTAGCCAAGGACCAGAGAGACCCTCTCACAGCCGCAGGAGTTTACCACATACCATGCAGCTGCGGACAAGTCTACATAGGGACCACCAAACACAGTGTGCAAACAAGAATCAAGGAACACGAGAGACAGTGCAAACTGGGCCAACCAGAAAAATCAGCAGTAGCAGAACATGCCACAAACCATCCTGGGCATAAAATACTGTTTGAAAACACTGAAGTTCTGGACCATGCCAACCACTACCATGTCAGGATGCACAGGGAAGCCATTGAAATCCACAAACATCTGGACAATTTCAACAGAAAAGAGGAAACCCTTAAAGTAAACAAGGTTTGGCTACCAGTCCTGAAAGATAGCAAGACAAAGACACAACAAATGCAAATGAGAAATCTCTCAGCAGACAATGAGCACTATCTAGCAGACATCAATCCTCTTTTGTAGACTGGAAATTAAATGATTTTTTTGTGGAAAAAAGAGGGTGATTTGATGGTTATTGGTTTTATCAATGAAAATGAGTTAAACATAGATGGAGTGTAACTAATAATTTGGATAGGGAGAGAATGAAATTAACCTGTAGAAGAGATAGCAATAGCAATAGCAGCTTCATTTATATACCACTTCATACCACACCAAGCAGTTTCTAAGCAGTTTACAACTTTAAGCTAATTGCGCCCATCAAGCTGGGTACTCATTTTGGCGACCTCAGAAGGATGCAAGACTAAGTCGACCCTGAGCCCTGGTTGTGACTGAACCCACAACCTTGTGGTTTGTGAGTGAGTGCTGCACTACTGGCATTTAACCACTGCGCCACCAGGGCTCCTAGTTAGCTGGAAGTAATCTTTTGCTTTTGTATTTTGTTACATGTAGTATGGTTCTGTCACTTGTAGTATGTTGTTGTAGTAACTTGTATGTACTTTGCTACTGTTGAATGTTATTCAGGTTTTACTTTATGTATCTATTGTTCAACAAAATTAATTAAACATAATAATAATGCTTCTATATCCATCACATACAAAAGGGTCTACATATAATATTGAAAGATACAGCCACCCAAATACCAGAAGGATAGAGAACTGATATCTAAATAAATATTAAGTAGAAAACTAGCCTTTTCTGTGGGGCACCCTGATTGTGTAATTCACTCTCACTGGAGGCCTGATTGGTACAAACATTAGAATCTTGGAGAACTTTCCCAATCTTCCTATCCAAAATCCTTTAACTGAGATGTCAGAGAATGAACTAAGACATGCAAAACTTCTAAGCGACCAGGGTAGTTCTCTTTCTTCTAAGGATAGAAAGGTGGCTTTCTCACTTCCTTCTAATCTTGAGGAACTACCAGTTCTTTAAATACCTAAAGCAAAGAAAGAGCTTCAATACTGTGGTTCTGTTTAAACCACTGTGTCACAGAAACTCTACCCTAAACCTGAAAAGACAGACGTCCCTTGCATCCAACATGCATATATCACAGAGTTTAAAATTCAGGCAGACTCTTTCTGTTACATTTTTAGTGCCCAGTCAAAGTTACAAGAGGAAACCTAGAGGAAACCGTGGGTGGAAAGATCAGCAGACGGATGGGTATGCATGTCAGAGAGAAAGGATGAAGAAGAGTGGTAAGCAAGCACTCTTAAAAATTAAATGTAATACAGTACTGAATAATCAAACAAACTGAAAGACATATTTTATATGCATACATTTATAGATTTTTGTATACATTTTTACATTATAGATTAAAACATCTTACCTTCTTCTGGTACCAGACTATAGCATCTGTAACCTTTGACGCCATTTATACTGTGGCATTTATATAGTAATCATTTTATGCTGTAAAAAAAAGAGGGACAACTTTACATTCATATAAAGTAATATAAAGAACAAACAAAAAACATATCGTTTAATGTTTGGTGACCAGTTTACTGGCCAGTCAAACACTGCCAACTAAACCATTAAGGCTCTTTCATGTTCTAATCTTGTCACATATTCCTTGAAGCCAAGATCACTGCTGTATGAATAACACACTACCTTCTTATTATATTATAGTCACTGAACTGGGATGATGGGAGTGCATGTGGTTTGCTCCTAGACTTACAGATGCCAGTATCAATCTCTCTGTACCATGCTCATCAGATACTCCAGCTTTGCCTTCAGCCTTTTCTAAAGCATGACTGAGCATTTTAGCCTAAGGGCCAAACTGGTTTGGGGCAAGCACACTGGAATCCATATGCCAGAACTGATTAGAGCCAATCACTCTGATATAACTCCTGATATCTCACACCCTCATCCTCGACCCCCAACTCACCCTTTCACATTCACTCTCTCACATACAGAGAGAGGGAAAGAGAGAACATGCACCATCATGCTTTTACAAAATCTTGCATGAAAGGGCAATTTTTTAAAGGTGGGGTTGCAGCATTAGGAAGGTGACCTCCCTAAATTCTTTTCATGCTGCAATTAACCTTTTAAAAGCCTCCACTTAAACCAAAGTATGCATTTTTAAAGACTCACTGCAGTGTAGGAGGAAGAAGGGGAAAATCTTTTCTCTTTCATCACTGATCAGAGGTAAGGGCAACAGGGAAGTCAGCAAGCCCTCAAGTGGTATCCAGCCCATGGTCTTCTATTGCCCTTTTCCAAAGCGTTACTATCCTCAACCTTTCCATACAATCTCCATTACGTAGCTTCTTCTGCTTGCTGTTTGCTTAATGACTGACATTTCAGACAGAAAGGTAAATTTTTGCTGAAATTCTGAAGCCAGGGGTATGTTTTTGGGGGGAGCAGAGCTCCCTCAAAAATTGCTTCTTTTTTGAATAATGGAAAAATGCAGTATTGGCACCTTTTACAGGCTGAAAGTCATTTTGTTAGTTTAGGAACATAACATGCATTATATATAACTTCATTTGCCATAAAATTAACATGTTTAGTAAACTGAAAGTAGTTTATTCAGAAAAAAAATCTAAAATTGCATTTATTTATTTTTTAAAAAATTGTTTACAAATGGAGAAGTTCCTGAGCTGCAAAAACAAACAAAAACAACTCTGGTTTTGTCCATTTATGCAAATTAAAGGGAAAAAAACATAAGAAAAGGATAAGCCTTCAACTTGAGTAAAAAAAACTATTTTGTCTTCTCTAGTCCCCCATAGTTTCAAGCAGATGTAAAATCCAGATGCCCATAAAAAAAATGAGAAAAGAAAACCAGAGGCATGAATTACAATGGTTACAATTACTTGCACCATGAATTGCAGTCATCAGTCCTTCTCAGCCTGTCTCATATTTGTACCCACCGGCTTCAGTTGCTATTTCCTTCTTGGAAATCTACTGTGGACTGCAAGTTAATGGGTTGCGCACACTGGCAGTTACCTTGGACCACCACTGTAAGTGGGCACAATGTCTATAGTTAAAAGTTTACTTGCTAGTTTTTAAAAATAATGTAGAGGAAATAAATATATGCACATCTTCTCTGTCAATTTTAGCTGTCATTCTAAAAAAACCTAAACCATAATTTATTTTCCCCCAATTCTGGAAAAGGATTCGGGGGGTGAGGAGTTTTCCCCTGAATTATTCCATTTTACCTAGGCCTTCACATTTCTTATCTCTGATTAGAAACAAGTATGTCTCAGAAGGAAGACTTAAGCACGTATTCAGAAGGCCCTCCCTCTATCCACCACCATCCAGAGGTAGAGATGGGCAGGCCAACTCCAGGCCTTGCCTGAAAAAGAAGAAGGGCCCTCCCTCCAGTCCATCTGCCTTGGTCCAGGCCTCAGAGGGAGAGAAGGTTTGCTGGACTTTCCTCCTTCCCCACTTCCATTCCCTTCTCCATTTGTGTCTTGTCTTTTTAGATTGTAAGCCTGAGGGCAGGGAAATGTCCAATTTAAAATAATGTAAGCCTCTCTGATAGCCTTTTGGCTGAAGAGCGGGGTATAAATACTATAAATAATTATTATTCTTGGCACAGACCAATGGAAGAATTTTACACAGGGAGGAAGCTGCCAGTGGTTCCTGCATTAGCAATGAAGTACATGTGTGTTACCAAAGGTTTTGGCTATGAACACAATCACTATGTTGTTCTGCAGAGCTATACCCACTAACAGGAAGATCACAGAAGTACCTGGTGCTGTTTTGGCATATGCAATCTGTAAAGCCCTGTACCTCTCAATATCATGCAGATAGTCCTACTAAACTAGAGCTTGAGCTTTCCATATGGCTGTCAACCATCAGAACCCAAGATCATTTTTCAGACAGTGCACATCTGTGTGGGAAATCTAGGCAGATTCCAGTGCCAAAAGAAAGGTAAAAGGATTCTTTCCTATGTGTTCCTGAGTTTGTTTTCAGACTTCTACCACTTACAAAGGAATTCTACATGTGCTCAGGTGCTCAGTTCTAGATACCAGAGTTTTTATGAGCAATAAACAATCTTATACCATGCTAACAGCACCCAAGAATTAAATATATTACTGGATCTATTGTATTTGCTGTGGTGAACATGGGCCTCCATGTGATCTGGCATGATGCTCCATAAAGGAATGAACTTGTAACATTTCTAGGGTAACACAGTTTGATAAGTATTGCAACTCTGGGTTCTTGTCCTAAATAATAATGTTTTAAATATGTGATTATCTGATTAACTTATCAAATGTTTTTGAACAAATACATGCCAACCCAGTTTTTAATTGTCTATAGAAAAATTGTATGCAAAATTACACTTACATTGTAAATTTTACCAAAGCAGATCAAGACTCCTGTAACTTAAATAGCAGATACTGGCCTTGTGTAGAGCCAGCGTGGTGTAGTGGTTTGTATATTGGACTATGATTCTGGAAACCAGAGTTTGACTCCTTCCTTGGCCGTGGAAACCTAGTGAGAGACCTTGGGCAAGTCACATACTCTCAGTCTCAGAAAACTCTATGATAGGTTCACCTTATGGTCGCCATAAGCTGGAAATGACTTGAAGGCACACAACAAGTGGCCTTGTGTAATGGAGGGAAAAACCTCTTCCACTGTACACTTGCTATGGTTATCAGAAAATGATCTGAAATCATCCAATTAAAACACAGAACACATCCCTTTGTTCTCCAACAGCTTTTATCTACATTTACCCAAAACAAGAAACAGGAAATTCAAGAAGTGGATGAAAATCAAGGTAAATACAGACATAAATGCTGTAAATATATTTGTTGCTGCTGTTGTGTGCCTTTAAATGGTTTCTGACTCATGGTGATCCTAAGGTGAACCTATTTTTTTGGCAAGGTTTGTTCAGAGAAAGCTTGTCAATATTTAAAAAATGTATAAACTCGTCACTCTGGAGCAGAGCTAGAGAAAGGGCTACAATGCAGTTCCCAAGACCTCTTTTGTGGTCAGTACCCCCAACCCTCCCTAAGCCAAAAAAATAAAATACAGTCATCCCTCTGAATTTGCGGGGATCCATTCTGGACCCCCCTTCATGAATTTGGAAATTCGCATATATTCAAGCTCCACAGATTTGAATGCCTGTGTGCTCCTGAGTGCGGCCATGTCTACATGTCACAGGCGCGTGCGCCATTAACTTTAATGGAGGTTGCCCATCCATGAATAATCAAAACCACAGATCTCAGGTCTGTGAAAATGGTGGGGCGACTGTAATTATTTGTGGGCAAAACAAGTTGTAGCTCTCCTGAGCTAAAACATGTAATAACTGTGGCTTTGGGCAATATATTACTCTATGAATCAAACTGAAAAAGATAACACTCACTCTAAAATAATTTTACTGAAGTATGCAATTATCTCAAAAAGTGATGCCATCAAAAACTCCAGACTGACAACTGGAAGACTGAATTCTCATTTAATTCACTTTGTGATCTTTTCCAGTTCTTTCATGGCTGCCCTTTCCAATTCTAGTCTTCTTCTTCTTGACTGCAATCTCCATTCTGATAAATATTTCAACCAAGGTATGTGAACTCTTCTGACTATTTCAATTTTCTCATTGTCTATGGTAAATTCTTGTAGATCTTCTGTGGTCATTATTTTGTTTTTTAATATTCAGCATTAATCAGACCTTGACGCTTTCCATCTTGATCTTCTCAAATAATTGCTCCCAGTCTTGCTTCCTCTAGTAGTACCGTATCATCTGTGTATCTTTGGTTGTTAATGTTCCTTCCTTTCTTTAATTCTCCTGCCTCTGAATTTAAACCCTACTCTGTGTACATTTTCTGCATACATACTGAATACAAAAGGTGATAGTATGTAGCCTTGACCCCTTTGATGACTGGGAACCATTCTGTTTCTCTGCATTCTGTTCCGACAGCAGCCTCTTGTCCTGAGTACAGATTACACATCAGGACTATTGGATGTTGTGACATTCACATTCCTTTTAGCACAAGGCTATCATACTGACATGTAATTTAACAAATTCCCTTCCGACACGCAGGTATACTCTGCAAAATCCAAAGCACAGAAGCCAAAGTAGGGACATACAAGTAAGAGCAAATTTTATTTTTAAATGTTTGAGTCTCTGGAAATATGGAACAGTTCTAACTCTCACCCTAAGAACATTTGGTTGCATACATTTTTAGTATTCAGTAAATGAATTCATTGTTACATTAAGAAGTACTGCACTGGGGGATGACATTGCTTTGGAATCTAAACCTGCCCTTCAGTCTCTCAACTGGTAATCTGGCCTCCACCAGCAAAGTCATTATGGAGCCATTTCCCTCATTTCCAGTCTGAATGCAATTGCAGGGTTGTAGAGAAGAGAATACTGTACACACATACACAAAACACATGCCAATGTATGAAAGAGACAATGTATCTCACCTCAGTTACAGGGCTTGGATGCTTAGGCATGGACTAACAGAACCAGTAACATGTTTTGAAAAGCAGTTCAAGAGCTCTTGCTCTATGTAGAACAACTGCATTCCTACTACCCCAGCACATTTATCAACACTGACAGGTTCCCCCCCCCATGTACCTATGAACTGGGTGATAGAAAGTCAGATGATCTGATTATGAGTTATGCTGCACTACAACAAGGACTAGAATATTTGCCTGTGGGGGTGGGTTAAGGATGAAAAACACCACATTTAAAGAATTTCATTACAGACACTTTAAATAAATGTCCCGGGGACATTCTTTTTAATATAATGGCTTGAATAATTTCAGTTAAACAGGAAGGGAGTAACGAAACCAGTCTATAGAAGACATGAACTTATTCTCTAAAAACAATCATGTCATGTAATTCAGCATTTCCCCCCAAATGTGCAAACTACTACACTGCCTTCTTCAGAGACATTCAATCTCTCCACAGCAGAAATTTCTGGAGTGGATTCAAAATCTCTCTCCATATAACTGGACTGCTATACAACAACAACAACAACAACCTCTTTGAAGAGCAAAGGCTGGAAACACATTGGGCACATTGCAAAACAAGATATTCATAAAACCTTTTTAAAAATTTAAAGAATAAAATGCAACCATCTATAAATATGTGAAGCTTTGTTTCTTCTGCTTGCAGATGCCAAGACATGCATTCCAATACCAGTCTGTGATCAGGTACAGGAAGAATCTTTCAATCTAATTTTAAACTTACCCCAAAGCAGTACATCCAAATAGTATGCAATTCTCTAAATCAGAGGTTCTTAAACTTTCCCCCAGGCCCCACTTTTACATCTACATGTGCACGCATGTCAGGAGCCGGTACTTGATGCAGTATATGGACAAAAGTATTTTGGTTTTTAATGTATCTTCATTCACACGTTTACGTATACTCATTATAAGGGAATAATACTGTTCAAATTAGAACATTTTTATTTCAATAAATTCAACACCCAACTCAACAATGCTTATATTTACAGTGATGCATGTGCTTGTTTCTGAGGGCAGAGTTTACTAAAATAAAGAATAATATTAGAAAGAGCAACTCTCAGTTTACTGGTGACATCAAGTCTTGCACAGTATTTACCCTTCATAGCTGCCAGAGCTGAGAACCCAGTTTCACAAAAGTAGGAACCTAAAACAATATGAGCTGTTTCCTAGCCTTTTCACTTAATGCAAGATATTCTTGTCAAATACTAATCCAAAATGCTGCCAAGGGGCTTAAAATCCCCTTTTCTCCTGCTGCCCTGGCCTAGCACAGCTCTGTATTGCCTTTGAGGGAGACGTTCCCTTCAACCTTCCTCAAGCTCTGAAATTTCTCTGATGATTTTTTGGGGGAAACTACAATTTAAGCCATCTCTATTTTTTGCCCTCCTACACACAACTGCCGCAACCGCTGCTCCTTCCACCCACCTTGTGAGTCAAGAGGAATGGGGAAAAGCAAGTTTTACTACAACCACACAAACACAGAAGCCCCACCACAACCTGACACTCACTTCCTTCTCTTCCTCTCTCATTCCCTGCCATACAGCCTGATGCTGAAGGGGATGCTGAAAAACTCTAGAGGTCACACACAGCCCAGGAGAGGGAAGAAGACCCACCAGTTGAAAACCCCTAGGCCATAAGTAGCTCTATGTTTTTCTTTCAAACAGGTTGACTACTATAAACAGCACAGAACAATAAACAGTTCTGCCAAAATCTGAAGACCATGTTTGTATAATGCATCACTATTTACCGCAATGCTTTCAACACAAAACACTTAGACAAAGTTGTGTGTCCCCAGAGTCGTCGTCCAACACTCAAACTACTACACCATGCTGACTCTCTCTACGAACTTTCAATAAAAAGTATTTACTGTTAAATTAAATGTCAATACTCTACCATACCAAAAACAAACATCTAGGAAGAAAGCTAATCAGCATTTCACTGTGGTTGCCAAGTTATGTCATCCATTTCTTATGTGACTAGACCTTTTTTCATAAACACAAAAAAGCTTCTAGTTTTGACTACTGCTGAAAGCCTATTATATGCCTATCAACATAGGTCAGTGGGAAAGAGTTCTCCTCAGCTACTACTTAGCCAACAAAACAGGCATGGACAGGGATTCAGACACATCTTGTTTGGACTTCACTTACCGAAGTGTTCAGTCAGCAGCATCAAGAGAGACAAAGCAAGAACAAGTACAATGGAAGAGAAAAGCACATAGGGGAGAGACTATTTTTGTTACCTGAAAGTTTTACCAGTTTCATTTTCTGAGCTCTAGCTATCAGCAGTTTGTTGTTATTTTTTCTAACCTGGCATTTTAATCATCTTAATGGATGCCTAAAAACTGAGGGTTTGCCCAGACTGATAAGCCCTTTTAACACATCAGTTTATCTCGATTTGTGGGTGAATATTTCCAAGCATGGATGGAACAATCTGAAGCAGTCAAGAAGCAAATGAGTTCGAGTTGTGTTAGGCAAAAGCCTTCTTATTATGCCAAAGGATATATATGCTTGGCCCAATCCTGAATTGCATTCCTAAAAAATTATTTGAAGATAGCCTGTGTTCTGCAAGATTTGCAAATTTTGTTCTAACATTAGGTTCAAAGTGTGATTGGGAACTAGTCTGAAAGATAAAAGCCTGTGAACAATATGTAAACAGCTTGTTTTGAATATTTCATTCATCATTATAAAATAAAACATTTCATAATCCCCTTTCCCCATCTTCCCATTGTTCAGCAAACAGCATCATCCTTAGAAAATAACATTACTATTAATTTTGTTAATCTTTCCTCTGGAAATATTGCTATATGTATTATGAAGAAACTTCCTATTAATGGCAGTGGTACTTTTACTATGAATGGTACCTTTACTATGAAGTGTAAAGTGACTGTCATCACAATCATCAAAGAGAGAGAAAGAAACTCATTTTAGCCTCAAATCTCTAATTCCCTCACGGTGGCTATTTGCCTTTAATTTATTTAGTTAGTTATTTCATTTGTATGCCACCTTTCTCCCAGAAGGGACTCACATACACATCCAGTTTGGGCCAAAGTTGCATTGAAAATATACCTCAGGTATGACCAGCTAACACAAAAATATCAATATAGTGCAATGGATTTATATGCAATTATGATTTATACCAGGCATTTCTCAAACTTCAATATCCACCCAATGGTTCTGGGAGGCAAGAAATTGAGAAGACCAGGCTTGTACCCCAAAATAATTTAATATAGGAAAGAGTCAAAGTAAAAAAAAGGCATGGAATAGAACTTATTGTCATCTACAGGCCCCAGCTAAAGTATATTGAAGTATCAATGACTATAATCATCTTATTGATGTTGTTGTGTGCCTGAACGTTGTTTCCAACTCATGGCAGACCTAAGGTGAATTTATCGTAAGGTTTTCTGGGGCTGAGAGTGTGTCAATTGCCCAAGGTCACCCACTAGGTTTATATGGAAGAGCAGGGAACTATACTCTAATAGCTGTAGTCCAATGCTCAAACCACTACACTATGCAAGCTCCCTATAATCATACTGTCCAAAGGCATTTTCCTTTCACAGGCCTTGAGTGGTGGGCCTGGACATAGCAAGGGAAAATATAGGACCGTAAACAATTACTCACAAACAACAGCAGGCTGCATAAAAGAAAGCAGAGGCACAAGACCCTGCTAAAAACCCTGACAGCAACTTTGTCCACATAGTTACTCTGCCACTATTACAGGATATGGAAATGTTATCTACATAAATCATTACTCATCTTCCAAAGTGATGTATGTGACCTTGAGCTACCAATGCTATTCTGTACTCACTTCAGGACAAACTGGCTAGTCTCTGTGAAACAAAATAAATGGAAGCAAATCTAGCAACAGAAATAGCAATATTTAAAAACCAGTGGGAGGACACTAGCTTCCCAGGGGACTATGTCCCCAACCTCAACAAACTGTGGAACAAAACCTCAAGGGAAACTGGAGCACTGAATTACAAATCATTAGGCTGTTTCAATCCTATTATGAGTTATGAATAAATATAAAGGATTCTTATCACACTATAAGTTAAATGACTTACCTAGGACCAGGATGTTTATCAACAAACAATTATTTGAACAGATAGTGTTAATAATGTAACTCTGTTAATACTTTCTGCATTTAATTTTCCACTGACTACACTGTTTACAATCTCATCCTCAAGCATGTTCACTGAATGCATACTTTAAGTTCTAGATAACACTACATTAATCTGCTTAAGCAGCTCACAGCCCATGAAATCTTATACTATTATAAATGTGTTCATCATCTTTCAAAACTACTTTTACTCCAACTCAGTGTGTTTTTTTTTAGTTTGGCATTTAAACACTGATCTGTTTGTTAAAATAACAGGCTTTTTTAAAAATGTCATATGGCAAGCGTTTGTAACAGTGTAATTGAAATAATATGTAGATAAGTCAGCAAAAAAGTTGGAATTTAAATTTTTATACTATTTCTACTAGTGCTGCAACCTTAGCCATGTCAGGAATAGTTCTATTACAGACATCCAAATTTGGGGTAAATCATTTTTTATGACCAATGACATAAAAAATAGGTGAATACCCTCTGCTTATTTTCAGACTCATTCCCATTTCTCCTCTAGCAGTTTGTGTTCTTAGGCCCAAACAGCTATTTACTTAGACACAAACATTTGTTCTTAGACCAAAATGGCTATTTATTTATTAATAAGACTGTATAATGCTTTTATATTTTAAAAAAACAGCAATCCAACTGTTTTATATCAAGAAGCCAAGTGCATTAAATTACCACTAAAATATATCACTTGCTGTATTTGTAAGAGCAACATTTTGCTCTTATAGGACTTTGGCGGTACTTAATAGAACTGTCTGGTTCACTAAACTGGCTACTTCAGGTGATACTTTTAAACTAACATTCATTTCATTCTGAAACAACATACCAACTATGAGGTGCCTGGGCACAGACTCCTGCACCTTTTACATGCTATATAATGCACACATCCATCAGAAGCATTCCAGTGTTGTCCTGTTACTATAAACTGATTAGAGACTGTTAGTTCACTGATAAGTGGTATAGAAATGGACTTTATTGCTATTACTATAGCTTTAAAGGTACTGCTACATTTTTCTTCCCCCCCCCTTTTTTTTTTAATGCTACAAGAGACTAACACTTCTTTGAGAAATTGCTAGTTCAGTTTCTGACAACACCTTAATTGTCCAGATGTCATTGATTTGTTAAATTGCTATTCCCTACAGTGGATGGGGACAGTGGCATCCTTGCCCAGGGTGTCACCCAGGGCAGGGGGCGAGGCATCCAAGGGGCAGATCTTATAGGGACAGGGCCAAAAGGGAAACCTCCCTCCCCCATGCCTTCCAAATCCACACTGACTTGGACAGCAATTAGAGTTAGGGTGGTGATATGCTGGCCTTCCTCCTGCATCCTGGGCTTTCTCCATGGAGAGGAAGCCCAGGACAGAGCCTGCAAGGGCATGCAAGCACCCTTCCCACCCCATAGGAGGAGGAAGATCCAACCAAGTGCCACCCCTGGTTCTGGGTATCAATTGGTGAGGTCTGCACCCCGCTGGATGGTGAACAGCCTCCTTCAGGGCAAGCCATCCAGGCACATTCCATTCCACAATATCTTGAAATACAAAAACAGTCTGACTGGATAGCCAGCATCTTTTCTGCTGGGATCTCACCTCTACCCAGATAGTTGTTAGCTCTGATCACTGTCTCCCTGAGACACCTCCTGACTGCATGTCTCATTGGTCAAAGGAATAATTTTCACGTCAGCCACATCAAACTATATACCCTTGTCCCTCCATATTCGTTAGGGTTAGGGGCACAAGACTCCTGTGAATATAGAAAAACCGCAAATAACAAAAACACAATGTTTTTACCTGAGAGGACACCTCTCTGTGAATCTCTAGGTCCTCCAGTGCAACTCTGTGGTCAATGTCTGAGAGACACTCACCATAGAACTGCACTGGAGGAGCTACAAATGCCTAGAATAGTATTATTTTTGGAATCCCTAAGTCTTTCAGTGCGACTTTTAGTTAAAGTTGACCATAGAGTTGCATTGGAGGACCTAGATATTCCTAGAGAGAACATATTAATCAAATCCGTGAATAATCAAATCCGCAAATATGGAGGGATGAGTGTATATGGAAATGCACTCTGTGCGTATGATATTGTATTTTAAAGGTATATAGTTAATTTTAATTTTGCTAGTTGTTTATATCACCACTATTACCATGATGTCAGTGATATGGAGGAATTACAATAAGTAACATTAGTACAAAAACATGACTAACGATTCTATATGGTGTGGTATGGAAGATCAGTGAAGAGGGGGTGACACATGCATTATTGCACCAGGTGATGCCAACCCTAGTGACGCCACTGCTGGGGATGAGAGGTAAAGTCAACCCTTGACATTCATGGGGGTTAGGGGTACAAGACTCCTGCGATAGTCAAAATTTGTGAATAAAGCAGGGGTCAGAACAGTGTGCATGTGCGTGCCATTCCCCTTCTGAAGCCTCAAACAGCTCTAACAAGCTCTCTGGGGTGCTGGAAGGGCAGCGGAGTGCACATTTGCAGTTCCCTCCTTCCTGCTATTCCAAGGTTTTTGGGAGCTCCAGGGAGCTCTCAGGAGCCTTGAAATGGCAGGAAGGAGGGCGCGTTCGCTTTTCCCAAACTCCTTCCCAAGGCAGGAGAGCTGTATTTCCCCAGGCAGCTCCCTGTCCTGGAAAAGAGTGAGGGATTATTTTTCCCAAACCTCTTCCCAAGACAAGGGAGCTGCTTGGAGGAAGAGGCAGCTCTCTGTCCTGGAAAGGGCCAGGATTGATGTGTGCACCCTCCCCGGCTTCTCCCTCCTGGGCTTTTTCCCTCTCCAGGGAAAAGCCTGGGAGGGATGGGGAGCAAGAGTGCGTGGGCAGCAGCCTTGACCTCACAAATAATCAAAACAGCGAGTGTCAAAGCTGCAAATGTCCAGGGACAAATGTAATCCCTGCTGCTTTGCTGCTTCTTTTCCTGCCTCCTGCTCCATGTTTAATAGCTATCAAGGGCTTGGCAGCTGCCTGGGAAAAGAGGCACTACAGAGATGCATGCATGGAGTGATGACACTGTGTGTGCACTATGCAGGATCTCAACCATAAATAATACTTTGCATTATTGAATCACAGCCACCTCATCCAAAAATACAAACGGGCACCTCTTTCCACACTTATTCTTATCTTGTAATTTATGTTAAAATAAGAATCTGTAACAAGAACGTTTTTCTAAAGTACTATGCGATATATACACACAGATGTCCTTGTCTATGACAAAGCTCTACAGCAGTAAATAAAATCATTCATCCATAAGGCTACTGAAAAGAAAGACTTCCTAATTCTTTCCAAATGCCTGTGTCAGCAGAGCCATGAATGCCAGCACTCTGCCTGTACAACTACAGCTTTGTTGTTTATGACTGGAAGCAGCAATGCTAAATGTCATATTCCTGTAATACATAAACATGCTCCTTTACTTCATCATTATTCTTATACACAAAATAAACACACACACACACCTCATTTCCCTGGTCAAGTATTACCTTTTTCAAAATAATTTTTAAAAATCATTCTTTTAAAAGCTTTATCAATTTTCTATGACAGCCCATAATATTAATTATAATTATTCTGATGATACTGAAAAGAGATAAAATAATTTAATTAACAGGTTCATATTCAAAACACAATGAAATTATTTGTAAAAAGCAAAGGGCAAGTTGAGAGGGACAGAACTGGACAGATAAAGTGTGAAAAAGAATTCAATTACTTTAGTAATTCCAAAAGGAGTTACAGCAATTTTATACAGAGGCACAAGATGAGGCACTGCCAAAAAATTCAGCTGCTGCTACTGCTTCTTTTTAGAATGAGTAATAGGGCAAGGTGTTTACACTGCAGGAGTGTAGCTCTAAAACGTGTAGGAATGTATTTTTAAAATCAGGAAACCACCAAAAAATTGGAGATTCACCAAATGTTCTCTCCTGAAGAATCTTCTATATACAGTCAGTCCTTCTTATACACGATTATTTATACACGGATTCAGGCATCCACAGTTTGAAAATGTTCAAAAAAACAGTATAAATTTCAAATATCAAAGATTGATTTTCCATTTTTTATAAGGGACACAATTTTTCTATGTCATTATAGTTAATGGGACTTGAGCATACACAGATTTCGTTATACACGGGGGATCTTGGAACCAAACCCAAGCGTATAACAAGGGTCCACTGTAGTTTCAACAAATTCCACCACAGGTGTTCACAAGCATTTTGTATGTGTGCGTGTCTGTGGATGTGTCCTTTAAAAATGAATACAAACGTCAAAATTATCAAAATGACCTGCAATAAAGGCAATTTCAGACTGTTTCTGCTATGTAATTATATGTACATGTATCCTAAGGAATGTATTACCGAGTCACTGAGAAATGAACTGTACGGCAGTGTAGGAAGAATAATTTCTGTACCATTTTCATAATCACACTTTTGACTTTTGCTTAGAATTTCGTGCAACATTTCTTGAGCTTTATTTTGCTAAATTCTAAGCTTGTTGTTTGGCTGCTGGGGGACATATACAGCTCCCAGCTACATCACCATTAAGAAATAGTCTAACAACTGGTGACAAGAAAATCACCTGTAACGGTTTTACCATACAACTTCACTCAGTCTTCCCAGGATTTCATGAAGTCTTTCACTCTTAAAAAAACCTGTGGCCAACATAAAATTTGACCGGTCAACTGTCCAAAGTAAATTCAAATGGGCCATTCAGAATTTAACACATTATATGGTGATTAACAATGTTCTATTTATAACACGGTTGTTCTTGCAGGAAAATGTGACAAATTCTGGGACAAATGGGGGGAAATGTATACTTTAGTATATCCCCGTGCCATGACCTTTCTAAAAACTGGGATGTATTGATGCAGGAAGGAACCATGGTAGTGGATTCTTCTACATAATCTGGATCATCTGGCATAGGGATCAGCAACCGAGCCAGTAAATCTGGATCCACTGTGAATGATCAGCAAGGATTTCGGACTCTCAGATGTTTGAGAATTTGTTGTCGTTTGCTGTCAAGTCAACTTCAACTTATGCTGACCTATGCTGACTTTATTCCATCAACAGTCTTGCTCAAGTCTTGGAAATTTAGAGCTGTGGTTTATTTGACTGAATCAATCCACCCATAATGTGGCCTTCCTTTTTTCTTACTATCTTCCACTTTACCAAGCATTATCATCTTTTCCAATGATTTAGATCTCCTCATATATCGATAGTATAACAGCCTCCATTTAGTCATCTAGGGAAGAATTCAGGCTTGATTTGCTCTTGGATCCATTCATTTGTCTTTTTAGCGGCCCATGGTATCCACAGAACTCTTCTCCAGCACCACATTTCAAATGAGTTGATTTTCCTCCTGTGAGCTTTCTTCATTTCACAAACATATAAATTCAACTGCTGAAATGAAGAAAACCTATCGTATACACTCGACTATAAGTTGACCTCATGTATAAGTCGAGGGCAAGATTTAGGGCCAAAACCATTGATTTTGCTGTGACCCGTGGATACTCCAAAGGTAAAACTTAGGGGCATATAGCAAACGATCTAAAGGATGAAGCAAAGCAATATCAAAAACTTTTGTATTTAGTCTTAAGATTAGATGGATCAGAGAGTAGTGGGGGCTGGTGCTTCCAAGACAGATTATACTCTTGCTTTTGACCAGGGGATGGTTCCTTCTTTTAAATGAGAGTTAAGATACAGTACTTACATTGACCCATGGCTAAGTCGACTCAGGTTTAATGGGTCAATTTTTTGACCAAAATTTCTAGATTTATACATGAGTATATACAGTAATAGATTTTTGTTTGGAAGGACTGTGAGCTCTGATTATTTTTTTGGGGAGGGGGAGTCGATGGCTGAATTCTTTAATTCTAAAGTGGTCTGTTCTCTCTCTCTCTCTCTCTCTCTCTCTCTCTCTCTCTCTCTCTAGTACACACACACACACACAAATAGTTATTCAAAATAGCTTATCATCCTTGTCAAGGAAGTAAAACATTTTAGAGAATACATTGGCATCTATTGATAAGAATAAGATGTTTACTTCTACATACAATACAGAGAATCATTCTGTGCAATGTCCCCTAAACCACTGTTTTCTCTTTACTTTATCCAAGCATCCCTATAATTTCACTGCTTGGTTCACTCCACTGTGTCTCTGAGACAAAGTGTATGTTTGAGGAGTCATTTCACTTGCAGCTCTGCACTGCTTTTTCACACTCAGTTTTACAAATAGTTTTCCCATTTCAGGGGAGTTCTGCATGCTCTCATGAGCAGAGATGGAAGACTAGAGGTACAGCTAATGAAGGGAGGTATTAAACTGGTGGGGGCCAGCAAAAAGCGAAAGCTTGTGGATTTAATTAGATCCCCCACCTCTGTTCCCATAATCTCAACAGTAACAAACACCCAGGAGGGCTAAGGTCTTGGAGTATCCAAGCAAACATCTCCACAAACTGATTTTGAAATTTAGGGGTATTCTCAAAGCAGTTTCCAACATACCAAGTCTGACCTCTATTCCATTTTAAAAACACACACACAACCCACTGAGCTTGCCTAAAGTAGTTCTTGGGATCCTGGCCAAGGAATTTAATGCATTAATTCTTACACTTGTACATTCCCAAAGCAGATGAAGTCAATAACTTAAATGTAATTAAAACAGAAAAGTGGCACTTACTGGAAATTAAATCCTATTTAAGTGAGTGGAACTCTATTCAGGGTAAATGCAAACAGAACCATGCTACAAATGTACCTATTCTGCTGTTAAAGTACACTGGCTCCTATGTAAAGGATCTCCAAAGAGATGGGCTAAATTGCTGTAGAGACCAATCTTAAAGTATCCATTTGTTTTTGGGTGCATTCAAGACAGTGGGCTAGATCAAGATTTAAGCATACAGTATGCAGACTTGGACTTCACAGCCCCCTCCCCATCCAATGAAAATGGTGCACAGAGTTAGGTGACCTTGCTGAATGGGATGATCTAAAGAGAGGATTGAAAGCTTTCCATTAACAGAAGGCAGATGCTGGATTTAGCACTATGTCTCATGTGCCAGTGCACAGAACTGTAGAGGTTTGCCAAAGATACTAGAATATTTAGGTTCCTTTGTCACCATTTCACTCCTGGAATAAACTTTCTAACATTAAAAAAAAAATCCTCTAAACTGCAATCCAATGTAATTATATGTTATTTTAAATTCAATTCCATGAAATATTTGTATTTTATATTAATCACACTTCATTCTATATGATTCATAAAGACTATGAAGATTTACAAAAACGTTTCTATAACCACTCTTCCTGTACTATCCAATAAAACTTTTTTTTAAATCCCTAAAATAAAAGGTAAAAGTAAACGCTAAATCAGGGGTGGAAATCGGGCAGCTCCCCAGATGTTTTAGACTACAGCTCCCATCATTCTTCTAATTTGCTTATGTCTGCTAGGGCTGATGGGAACTGCAGTCCAGCAGCATGTGGAAAACCTCCTAATTCCAATCCATGGATAAAATCTGATTTAGTTCAATTATGCTTTAAATTTTTATTTAGAACACAGTTCTTGGAGGCCAAAGCATCTATCTACAAATTTATATTGCTGTGAAATAAACAATCCTTTCCATTAAGAAAAGTTAAAACACCAAAACAAATCTGTCACTACAGAATAGTGAACCATTGTTATTATTATTACCCAGATCTTTTTCCAAAGCTGAACGCAAAGCAGCTTACAATTTTTTAAAAATACAACTAAAACCATACAAAAGTGAACGTTATGATAGAATTAAAATGATACAGTATTAAAACACATTACTCATTAAAAGAATTAAAAATATATATTTATTTATTCCATGTTTACATCGACTTTCTCCCAGAAAGGAACCTAAGGAGGCTCACAAATAAAACTGTTTTAAAACTTTACAACAGAAATTTAAAAAGACAATTAAAATCAACTAGCTAAAAATGTATAGAATCACATCACATACAGAAGTTCCATCAATCAATCAATTTTATTAATGCTTAAGCCAAAGGCCATTCGCATGATTAAAATGTAAAATCGAAGACAGAAATTCAGAATTATAAAATGCTCCATCAAATAACTAACACCCAAATTTTATACATTAAACATAATAAAATTCCAGACAACTAAATAAAACAACATTAAAAAGAACTTCAAAGTTTAGATAAGATCATCCCCATGACCACATACAGAAGTTAAAAATATAACTAAAACACACACGCCATATAAAAGCCTCCCTGACATGGTTATATGTTAAAAGCCTTGCCAGCAAAATGCCAACTGGGAGGGAGCCAATCTAGCTTCCCATGGGAGGGCATTCCAAAGAGTGGGAGCAGCCAAGGAGAAGGCTCTCTCTCGTGTCCTTACCAAGAGAAAGCCTTCTCCTGAAGATCTTGCTCTAGCAGGTTCGTATGAGGATTCCTGTCCCTCAGATATTCTGGACCTAAGCTGTGTAGGGCTTTATAGGTCATGGTCAGCACTTTGAACTGTGCCAGGAAAAGAACAAGTAGCCAGTGAAGTCATTTTAACAAAGGAGTTACATGCTTGCGATAACTGGCCCTGCTCACCATTGTGGCTGCCACATTTTGAACCCCCTGAAGTTTCCAGTTTCAAAAAGCAGCCCCACTCAGAGTGCATTACAGTAGTCCAAATGGGATGTAATCAAGGCATGTATCATCATAACTGGGTCTGATGTCTCAAGGCACACTAGTTTTAGCTGTGCAAATGCACTCCTGGCCACAGCTGAAACCTGGACATCCAGACTTAGAGTAGAGTCCAGGAGAACACCCAAGATGCAAGCCTAAACACCCAAGATGCAAGTCCAGGAGAACACCCAAGATGCAAGCCTTTCAGGTGCAGGGTAGCCCTATCTAGCACAGGCCGAGTCCCTACTGCCAGATCTGCCATACAACTGACCAGGAACACCTTTGTCTTGTCTGGATTACGTTTCAATTTGTTTTCCCTCATCCAGTCCAGTACTGACAGCAGACCCTGGTTTAGTACAGAATCAGCTTCCTTGGGACTGGATGGAAAGGAGAGAGAGAGTTAATAACCACATTGTAAAGAAAGTCCATGATTTCAAGAACCTACAAGTACAATTCTGTATTTACCAGTGGTGAAAAAAAGCTAACAACACTTTAATTCCAGAAACTACACGTAAACTGCTGAGATCGTTGTACTAAATGTGTGTTCAGTCTTTTTTTCCACGACAAAGACTGTGCTATTTGTGTTAAATGGGTCCATTTCTTCTGTACTATCTGACCATTATTTTTCAAAGGACCTCATAACATTGACTAATCACATGAAATAAAACTGACTTTGCAGTGTAAAGCACATCATTAATAGTTGTTTCACAACGTGCCTGAGGTCATTTAGCAGGGCATTGGCAGGTTAGAGAATAAATCTTGGCTACTTAAGCTTACTTTGACAACAAACAAAAACAGGCCACTATCTTCTGCACTTCTGGAAAAGCCATACACTTAAGGTAAGGTTGGGCAATACCTCTCCCAACCACTTAAGAATTGACTCCTTGGCTCAGAAGGGGGAAAAAGAGTAATTCAGTGCAAAAACAAACAACTCGGTAGCCTAAACGCAATACACCCTGAACTATATTCAGACAAAGTCCCATAATTACAAAAAGCATAGGAAATGTTTGTTGTACAGTACTTTGCTTTGGTGGTTCTGATAGAAAGCTGTATCAAGTATTGCAATTGAATAAATTACATATATATATATATATATATATATATATATATAAACTCCAAGAAGCAAACCTTGATTTTGCTGTTTTATATAAGGGACACAACATAATATATAATAGGACTTGAACATCCACAGATTCTGGTACCCAATTTTGGCTCCTGAAACTAAACCCCAGGAGATACCAAAGTCCAAATGTACTAAACTCATCATAACAATGATCACTTAAGTCCAAAACATACTGCAGAAATTATCCAGTTTGAGACCTCTTTAACAGCCCTGGCTCAATGCTAGGGGATTCTGGGAACTGTAGTTCTGTGGGACATTCAGCCTTCTCTGTCAGAGAGCTCTGGTGCCACAACAAACTACAATTCCTTGGATTCCCTGGCACTGAGCCAGGGCAGTTAGAGTGGTCTCAAAAACTGGATTATTTCTGCAGTGTGTTTTGGACCTAAGCGTGTATCCACACTGCAGAATGAAAGCAGTGTGACACCATTTTGTCAGCCACCACTCTGTCCTGCAGAATCCTGGGATCTTTAGTTTGGTGAGGCACCTGGGGCTCTTCTACAGACCAGGCTGCATACCTCACCCAAACTACAAATCCCAAGCAGGACAGGAGTCAGGGCAATTAGTTTATTCCTGACGTTTCACCAGCATCTGTGGCTGGCATCTTCAGAGAATGCTGGCATAGAAAGGAGTTAGGTAAATATACATTGTGTGACTCCAGGTTGGGAAGAGTGATTTCCATGTTAATCGGTGTATTGTTCTGTTCTTGATGGCAAGGTCTCAGGTTGGGAGGATATGCAAAGAGGATTAGTGTCTGCTTAATCAGAAGTCCACTGTCTGCTGGGGGAAAATCCCTGATCCTTTATGCCAGTTAAACCTCAGGAAGAAACTCTTCTAGAACATGGACACATAGTCTTAAAAACCCACAAAAACTATGGATGGTGGCTGTGAAAGCCTCTGACTTCACATGGGTCTGTCTGTGCCTTCAAGCTGCCAGCTGGCTTAGGGCAACCCCATGGATTTCCACAGGCTTTATTTCTGTTGTCATCGTGTGCCTTCATGCTGTTTCTGACTCATTTATTTATTCATTTACAGTATTTATACCTTAAAGGATCTTAAACGGTGACCCTAACGGGGGTTGTCTTGGCAGGGTTTCTTCAGAGGAGAGTCGCTGTCCACACTCCTCCTCTGAGAGGCTGTGGCTTAAGACCGCGACAGGCTCCTTGACAGAAGGTGGTCAAGGGTTATTTAGAGTACACTTGTCCCTCCATATTCGCTAGGGCTGGGGGCACAACACCCCTGTGAATGTGAAAACACCGCGAATGACAAAAACGCCATGTTTTCCCCTGAGAGGACACCTCTCTAGGGATCTCTAGGTCCTCCAGGGCAACTCTGTGGTCAACATCTGACATACACAGGCCACAGAACTGCCCTGGAGGAGCTACAAAGGCCTAGTAGAGTATTCTCTCTAGGAATCTCTAGGCCTTTCAGTGCAACTTGGAGTTAAAGTTGACCATAGAGTTGCACTGGAGGAGGACCTAGATATTCCTAGAGAGAACATATCAATCACATCTGCAAATGATCCAATCCACAAACATGGAGGGAAGAGTGTATTTATATCTATTGTATTGCTGTAACCCGCCTGGATTCCTTGTGATTGGGTGGGCTATTGAGAAATCATGTATTATTGTTATTATTATTATTATTGTATTATTATACCCTGCTCTTCATTGGAACGGCTGGCAATTGTCATCATTTTTAATTAGACGTTTCCCTCAGGCTTTACAATCTAAAGAGACAGGACACAGAAGGAGGAGGGGAAGGAGTCCAGGGGTGGTGGTTCTCTCCCTCTGAGGCCTGGACCAAGGCAGATGATGGGCCGGAGGAGGGAGGGCTCTTCTCCTCCTCCTCCTCCTCCTCCCCAATGCCTTCCAATTGCTGGCTCCCTCCTCCTGAGTCCTGGCCTCGCATGACCTCCTCCAGTCCCTCGCTGCGCCCGCCGACACCCTTTTTGGAGCCACGCGCGAAAGCCCCCTCCCCGCCGCCCCTTGATGCGCGCGCAGCCTCTCTCTCTCTCTCTCTCCCAGACCCTCCTCGAGCACAGGCTGCCACAAGTGGCGGAGCTCTGCCTACAAGTGCCCCCCGCCCCTCGCTGCCCTCCTCCTTCTTCCTCTCCCCGGCGACCGTTAAGCCAGACCCACAGGCGCCGAGGCTTCGGTTGCGAGCCTTCCTTCCTTACCCCTCCTCCTCCTCCTCCTCCTCCTGCAGCACGCGACCAAGAAGAAGAAGATGAAGAACGGTCCCAGCGAAAACGACGGCACGCGCCAGACGGAGAGAGAAGGGTGCGCAGGCAGCGCTTGGCTGGAGGGATGGCTGGCGTGCGCGCACTCTCCAGGCAGCAGCAGCAGCACTAGTAGCGGCGGCGCCAGCAACAGCGCGCTGCCGTGCTGTTAAAATGAATAAATAAAATGAGGCAGGCGCGCGCCAATCAATCAAGCCTGCCTCCCTCCCTCCCTCCCTCCCATTGGAGGGCGGGGATTGCGAGGCGCGCGTCAATCATCAATCGTCCCGCCTTCCCTCCCCTATAGTCTCCTCCCATTGGAGGGCGGGGATTGAGAGGCGCGCGTCAATCAATCATCTCTCCTCTTATACTCCCCTCCCACTGGTGGGCGGGGATTGCGAGGCGCGCGTCAATCAATCGTCCCTCCCCCCTATAGTCCCCGCCCACTGATGGGCGGGGATTGCGAGGCGCGCGCTGACGAGCGACATTTTTAGCGTGAGACTCCAGCGTGGGATTGGCTCCGCCCACTCTTTTTCTCTGTCTCTCTGCTCGCGCCCGCCCCTTCGCAGCCGCACGTCCAACAAGTTGTTTTCATTGGACGACAGAATCCTTTAAGGCGGTAGGGCTTGACTGACCGCGCGCGCCTTGCCCAATGAAAAGCCGAGAAAAGGGAGCGGGTAAAAGTGATTGGCGGTGGCGCAGTTGTGGGGCGGGGGCGGGGATAGGCATGGGTCCTGACGAATCGGGGAAAGCGAGAGCCGAGGGGGCGGGACAATAATTATAATAACGATGATGATAATGATGCCAGCCTTTTGGCAACTAGAGGTTGTGAACTTCAACTCCCATCAGCCCCCGCGGCCAAACGCAACGGTCTGCAATCCTAATGCCGCAGTCTGAGTGACGAAAACCAGGCTCTCTGATTGGGCAGGGCTCGGAAAGGAAGCGGAGATTGCGCCCAATGGGGCGCTCGCGGAGGCGTGTCCCTACCTCGAGGGCCCAATGAGCGTGGAGCACGGCTGTGACGGACAACCACCGCAACCAATGATAGCGTGGAGCAGGGTTTTATCCCTCGTCGGGTGCAGGCCTATGGGCACCCATTCGCTTCAATGTCCTTCCTGTGGCTGCTCAAGCGGGGCTGCGCTGTGATGAGCGGGGCCGTCAGGGGTCCCTCTTAAGGCGGCCGTTATTACGGGGGCGCCGGAGCCTTGACTGGTGGGTAATATGAAAGTGAAGCGGGACGCGGGAGAGACCACCAGGCGGAGGGTCGGGGGGGCTGAAGAAACAAGGCTCGGCCCGCGACTAGGGAGCACCCCCCGCTTTGCCCAGTTGGTACGACCCTAGGGGCCTTTTAGCGCTGGCACTGGGAGAGTCCATGGCTCGGGGGGGGGCTCTGTCTGTGGCCAAAGGGAAGCTGGAAGCACACGCATGGATTCATCTCATTGGCTTGCAGCACACTTGCAGAACTCTGAAGGCAAATGCTTAAAGTTGTGTTTTGCTAGCAACAAACATGGCCAGAAGAACCCACAACAAAAGCCATGGATGCCATCTGTGGAAGCCTTTAACCTTCGACAGATCCATCCTGACCTATTTGCAGAGAGCACAGGCTGCCAAGTAGCCACATTTCTCCAAGGGCCACAGCAAAAACGTCCTCCTCCTCCTCTTGTGCTTCTTAGTCATGCTCAAAATGGAGGACGTTTTGGAATTCCTCCCGGACAAGAAGGTTGAAATGTAGGACATGTCACTCTGATCAAGGGAGTCCTTATATTGATACTGACATAGCACTCACCTGCTCAATGGTTTGGTGAAAGTGCATATCATTGTGCCATTTTGTGTTAGCTAAAGGAAGCAGGAGCGGCATCCAGACCAGTGAAGAGATGAGTCTTGTGTCTGGACTGTATTGCTTTAGGCTCCAGATTGAGGCCCATGCTTTTGTTCGGCTTCCATGCCATTCGTTGCTATCTGGTTTTGTACATTGAGACAGAAAGAAAACAACAGAGGAGTTGTCGTTGTCTGCCTTCAAGCCATTTGACTTATGGTGACTCTATCATAGGGATTTGCTTCCTTTCTTCTGCGGCTGAGAGAGTGTCACTTGCCCAACGTCCCCCAGCGGGCTTCCATGGCCAAGCAGGGATTCGAATCCTGGTCTTCAGGGTCTTAATATACTCATAATATACCACAGTGGCTCTCTAATGCCGAGTTACATGAACCCATACCTGCAATTGTAATGTTTTGCCACCTTAATGTGAGGTAGTGCCAAGTTTGGGAATGTAAGCAAAGAGATGTTGACTAGGTGCTTGTGTGGCCTACTTGCTTCTCCTGTAATGCTGGAACCCATCCATGTGTGTAAAATGCCAAAGCAAGAGTGAGGGAGCAAGCTTGTTTTCTGCTGCTCCAGAGACTAGGATCCGGAGCAATGGATGCAAGCTGCAGGAAAAGAGATTCCACCTCAACATTAGGAGAGACTTCCTGACAGTAAGGGCTGTTCGACAGTGGAATGCACTCCCTCAGAGTGTAGTGGAGTCTCCCTCCTTGGGGGTCTTCAAACAGAGGCTGGATGGCCATCTGTCGACAATGCTTTGATTGAGAGTTCCTGCATGGCAGGGGGTTGGACTGGATGGCCTTTGGGGTCTCTTCCAACTCTATGATTCTATGCTTCTATCTCTTAATAGCTTGGGTTTAACCAGTCTTGGCAAAATTACCTTGAGCATATACTGCAAGAGTATGCTTCATGAGTTCATTTAGTCAGTGTTGCAAGGATCCCAGTAGTTGGCAAGAACTCAATGAAAGATGTAACACCTAACTGTACTCTCTGTTCATCCTTGATGTAAATTAGGTATTCTAGTTTCTCTCATTTTAGTACATTTCCATACTGCACCCAATCAATCATCCTGATATTTTTGCACCTTCAAAGCATTTGGGGTTGTGTGATGTCAGATGCTAGCAACACATTAAAATGTATTACCTATTAGCATAGAAATTGCATCAGGAAATAGTAGGACAATAGCAAACATAATGATGGAAGCGCACACACTTTGTTACATGCCATTGTTGTGGTGGTTATACATGTTGCTGTTGGCTTTTGTAACAGTTTGTTTGGGTGAAATATTGTGATTGCCTTAGTTTTGGGTGCTGGTTTATAATACATGGATGTTGTGGCATTGTATGAATATTATATACATGTGCTTTCAGAGAAGTGCTAGTCTCTTGCAGCATAAAAAGGAGGAAGGTGGAAGGGAGGAGGAAGGAATGTAACAAGACCTTTGAGACTAACTTTTTAATTATAGCATGAGCTCTCATGGATATAAACCCACTTCTTCAAATGCAATACAGGGTGATATTGAGGCCTCAGGATAGAAAGCATACTTACACAATTGTGGGAGTGGGCTGGAACGTAATAGGATCCTGAAAGATGCAAATCATGTCTTAAATTTTCAGAAGGCTGCGTAAGATGATAGAGGTCTTGCAGATCTTTACAGTGGTCAGTTAATGTGTGCAAACCATATATGTGCTTACCAATAGATGTCCACTGAGTAATATTTGGAAGAACTACAGTGGGCCCTCTACATTCACTGGGTTTGGGACGCAGAACACCCATGAAAGTGGGAAAACCCTGAGAGAACATCTCTTTATGAATCCCTGGTCCTCCAGTGTAACTCAATAATCAACATCTGCCAGTGGTTGACCATAGAATTGCATTGGAGAACCTACAAATGCCTAGAGAAGTCTTCTCTCTAGGAGACAAACTGGGCAGTTCTTTTGCATTTGTGGTTCCTGTGAGGTTATTTTTGTCTGCAGTTCTCAGGGAAATAATAAAATCAGTGGGAAATAAATCTTCAGTATTGAAAGCAACCTATAATATATGTTGAACTGCACTTGGCTGGCTAACTTGATATGGCATTACCATGCATTAAATGACTGACAGCACAGTACTACTAAAGGCAGTAGTCTTAGGTATCTTTTAATTCTTAGCAACATGAACTAGAAGTAACCAGTTAATATGAAACCGTTTGGCCCAAATTTGTCATGTAATATATGTCAAGTTTAAAAGAAATGTTTAATACATTCAGTCAGTAGTTTGATATTCTTTCTGGGCCTTTACATTTTTGCTGTTTTTTCCCTACATCTGCACAACAAGGAGGTCTAAAGGCCTTTTAAAAATCTGACCCAGGAGTCTGGATATAACAGACTTCCTAGTATTAGAGAAAGCAACCCTTCAGCTGCCATAAAGAGCATTCTGCATAATTTTGTCATTCTATATTTTCAGAGAATTGTAGTTCTATGGTGGGATTTCTTTGGTGCCATCATCATATTACTGTTCCCAGTTTCTTTGACTGAAGTATTGACAATAAAATGGCATAAAAAGAGTGCATAAATTTGTATGGCACCTATATGCTCAAAGGATATAACTGGTACCAGTATATGAACTGGTATTAATGCAGTGTCCTGGTGCACTGTATCTTAAATCGGTATACAGAGACTTTTTTGTTACATTTCTTACTACTACAATTAATGGAGACGGTAGAACACATAAGAAGAATTTGTTGGAACAGCCAGACAGTCATATAAAAGCTATACTGGATGATATGTGAATACAAAGATTTTTGTAAGAGGCATGGAAATCCACTAGATGCCATAGCATTTGACAGAAATACTTGCCAGGTGGAGAGGTTTCTACTAAACAGAAATGAAGTTCTTACTCTAAACAGCTCCTGTATAGATATATAAAGTCTAATCTGGTAAAACTCTTACAAAGCAAAGAAAATAGTTTGAATAAGGAATGTGGCTGAAGCTTCTGGGAGCTGAAGTCCAAGATCTCTGAAAGGACACAGTTTGGGAACCACTAGTTTAAATCAACTCATGGGAGAAAAAAGCAGGAACTACTCTTAGCGTGAAAGGCTGTTCTTAAAAAGATGGAAGTTGGGAGGTAGCATCATTTGTAGACATAGACTATGTCTTTTTGATAAGCATGCAAGACACCACTCTCCAGTTTACTTTTTGTTTTGTTTCCCTTTATTCTAGGGACCTTCCTTTCTACTCTTACGAACCACCTACTAAAGCTGTTTAAATGAGAATGTCCTTGGCACAGAGAGTGCTGCTCACATGGCTCTTCACATTACTCTTCTTGATCATGTTGGTGTTAAAACTGGATGAAAAAGCACCATGGAACTGGTTCCTAATATTTATACCGGTTTGGATATTTGACACCATCCTTCTGGTTATGATAATAGTGAAAATGGCTCGCCGCTGTAAGTCTGGATTTGATCCCCGCAATGGCTCCCTAAACCTCAAGAAGAAAGCCTGGTACCTGGTAGCAATGTTGCTTAAGCTGGCCTTCTGCCTTGCTCTCTGTGCAAAATTGGAGCAGTTTGCTGTAATGAGGCTAGCTTATGTCTTTATTCCCCTTTGGGCTTTGCTCATTGGAGGAATGATAGAACTCGGATACAACATCTTCTGCGGACGAAGGGACTAACTTCTTTTATAAACTAGGGTTAGCCTTTTGTTAATGAAGGTCACATCCCTGATTATCCTCTTTACGTGCTTAACACACCTAAAGGAACTACAGATGGAGCCATATGCCGATGTTCTTTATCCTGCCGGAGCTGACAATTCAATGTGTGGAGCATTGCCGTCTGGACTTTGTGTACATACTGTAAATAAAACAGCCAGGTTTTTTTCTATGTATTTTCTCTGTGTTTGTGCTTTAATGTGTGAAGTGGTATGTTTACTGAACTTGGGTCACAAGAGGATAACACTTTCTATTGCACAATATAGTAGGATGGCTGGAATTACATCTTCCAAAATTTAGGCACAGATGGGCAGCTTCTGCAGTTTCAGCAGCCATTTTGTGCTCTAAACACTGATCTGAGGCAGAGAAGTCTATTTTGGAAGATAAAGTCTTTCATGTAATTAAGCTCCAACAACGCTGATACAAATAAAGTCAGTAACAGAGCAGATGCACTCAGGTATGGCTACAATGTTGTATACAGAGTGAATTAAGCTAGAACATTAATAAGTGAAATATCTTTGAAATATCTTTCCCCTTTACAAGTGAAAGTGGCAGGATTTTTACAACACCTTGATAATAACATTTTTATCACACCAACAAGACCTGCATAAAATTGCTTTGAAATGCAGATTTTCCTATAGGCTATTAGTTGGTCAGTACTAGTATTTGCCAAGACATTTGTTTACAATTTTCTGTAGCATCAGTGAAAAAGATTTTAAAGAATCAATGATGCATTGCAAAAGTAAACATATCAGAAGCACAAATTTTGTGGTAGAAAATAACAGGACCAAATGTTTGAGTAAATGTATCTATGTGCCTTAAAGAAAGAAGCAATAAACAAGATTACTCGGAAGGGAGAATGTTTATCTGTGTAGTTACAGGGATTTTAATTCAATGGCGAGCACTGAATCCAACTCTAGGTTGGATCCAGAGGTTAAAGAGTGAAATGTTATTTAGCCAAGAGAGCTTTTCTGACTCCCACCTATTTCTTAGGTTTAGGGGCCATCTGGAAAATTTGATGTAAGGCTACAAGGAAATCCAAAAAAGCTGAATTACCTTCTACTGTTCAATTCATGCAAGATATCTGGATCCAAACTATTTTCAAAAACCAAGGATCAAAATATGTTTACTTGATGCATTCTGCTCTAGTTATACTAGCTGTGATATGCATTTGCCTTTTTTCCTCAACAGCTTTTATTTCTTAAACAGGTACATCCTGACTTTCCTATTTAGGCATGAGGAATCCAAATAACTATACATTTAGGAAGAGTTATACATATAAGTCACCAGTATGTTTTTTTTCTGCCCCTAATTAAGCTGATAATGTGATTATTTCCACAAAGGTCAGTATTTGGTTGCTGGAACTCAAATTATACACAAAGGTAAGTGTACAATATTTTGCTGAATGGGTAACACTTTGGCACATTTATTTCCTGTGAATTAGCACAGTTCCTGAGTAATTTTAAATTAATTTCACTTTGTACCTGTGCGCAATTCAGGGTGCTGACTTTGACCCTAGCTTTGAGCAAAGATTTTTGATGGACTATCTGCTACCATAAGAGCCTCGGTATCATTTATGACCTTCATTGGAGGCCCACTGTCTCAGAAGACCAGGGTGGAAGGTGCTAGACACAGGAGCCTGAATCCTGTTGCTAGTCCCAATTCAAGTAGACCCATGGTATCAGTGAAAACATGGTAAACCAACACCATTGATTCACTAGGTATATTCTGGTTAAGATTAGCGACTGGATTTAAACCAGGGCCTATGGGTAGCCGGGGTATGCTGATGCCTGCGATTTCCCAAAATGTGGAAACAACTGCATAATTTGTCGAATTCTCCTAAAGGCAATGCGGTTGGCTTTAGACAAGCACTGTAGCCTAAAGCTACTTGGTACAAATTCAAATTCTAACAGTAAGAATACTTACATAAATCTTACTGATTCAATGGTTCAGTTTTACTTGGGACTAGCAATCAGACTTAGGCCTATTCCTTTGGAATTTTAATGCTGTATAATGTTGCCTTTGTTTTTAATACTTCCCCAAAATGTTTAGCTTATTTGTGCCTTTTTGCTCCTGTATTTTTTTTAAAGCTACATCATCCTAAGCACCTGTATAGTTCATGGATTAAATATACTTCACTTTCACAGGAAACAGCAATATTCCTGAGCTCTTAAGACAACCACTTTCTTTAAAACAAGCATACTTTGAGTGATGAGTTCATAAGCATTTGCTGTCTTTTTCCTTAGGTGTTTCAAACCCTAATCTTTTAAATATGATCTGAACAATCGCCATGACATGTTCAAAACAAAGTGAGAAACCACAGATCAGTCCCTTACCAATTTATATCTCCTGCCTCATTCTTCCAATGCACTTCCTCTGGCAAATACTCAAGAACTGAATTACTGTATTTTCTGGCATATAAGACTACTTTTTAACCCAGGGGGTCGTCTTATACACTGGGTGTCATCTTATAGGGAAGGTGCTGAAACTTCTGAGCCAGACTGGAGAATCTGCGGTCGCTGCAAATGATGGGGGGAGCTCAAAAACAGCCACGGCCACATCCCCACCATATGCGACGATCGTATGAAAGCAGCTACCGCTCTGATAGTCTTGGAGACAGGAAGGGCTGGACAGGCAGGGAAAGCTGACCAATCCAAGCAGGCTTTGTATACAACAAGGTTTCCTGCTAAGTACCTGCATGTCATTTGAATTAAAATTACCATATTGAAATCAAATCTGATTTTTAAAATTTTTTATTTGGTGTGCGTTGGAAGAGAGGTAGTCTTATACGGTGAGTATATCCCAAGCTCTATATTTTAACTGGAAAAGTTGGGGGTCGTCTTATACACCAGAAAATATGGTACTTGTTTTTAACACAACTTGCAGGCCTTAAAATATGGCAGAAGTGGAGGTGTTGGATCCAAGCCTTTTTCATACCCTGCTCTCTCAAGGCCTGAGGATCAGGCTCCTTGTCTATACTGGCCTCAGGTTTGCTGAGGAATTTCCTCTTGATTAAGCCGTGGCAAGGGAAGGGGGTGGGAGCAATACAATGCTATTGGAAACCAAGAATATATAAATCTAGCCCTGCATGCACACAAAATTGGGGGGAGAAGAAAATGTATACTCCTGCTGAAGGAGACTTCTAATGAAATAAGATCAGCAGGGAATTTCACTCTTCCCTGAAACTCGAATAGGATTGTTCTGTAACTCACTTAGCAAGCATATTGCATCCTTATTCAGCATAATGAGTATATAAACCCTGGCTAGCAAAAGCATTCAGTCTGTTAGTTAAAGGAAAGCATCCTACCAAGTGTGTTACAAGAAGAGCAAGCATCAAAGGATCTGGTCTAGTATTCTAGGTACTGTATATGGACATCTCTTTTAGCTGTCGGTTACCACCATTTATATCCAGGATAAATTTTAAATGTGAAGTTGAAGGCTTTCATGGCCGGCATCCATAGTTTTTTGTGGGTTTTTCGGGCTATGTGGCCATGTTCTAGAAGAGTTTATTCTTCTATCTCTGAAGATGCCAGCCACAGATGTTGGCAAAACATCAGGAATAAACTCTTCTAGTACATGGTCACATAGCCCCAAAAAATCCAGAAAAAACTATAAATTTTAAACTTGGTAACATCATCTTGAGAAGTGATTATCCTTCCTACATCAGTTTGTCTTAAGTACCCACTTCTAGGAGTGTATCATTATGGTGCAGGCTTAGTCCTATTTTCTGTTTTGTAATGATTATCAGAAAGAAACTCTTAGATGAAGAAAAGAAGGACCATCTCTCCTGTTTTAGGTTAGAGATTGATAAAACATGGCCTTCTTGTTATTGGACTGCATCATCTGTAGGAATTCAGTATTGCTTGTGCTGGCTAGGGCTGATGAGAGTTGCAGTTTGAATATCTGATGAGTCATACATTGTCCATTTAGACACACCTCAGAAGCATTTTTAAATGCATTTCTTGGCTCAGCAAATTTCTTCAACACAACTTGAATAACCTTATAGCATGTCAGCACTTTAGGTTCTACTTCTGGATTTGTTATAAAATCAAAGAGGGACCATAAGTCCAAGTGGCTGCCATTCAGGAATACACACACACAAAAACTTGCAGAAGATGGCCATCCAGCATCTGTTCAAACCTATAAAGGTTTTCAAAAACGGAGTCCACCATCCTCCAGGGCAGTCTATTCTACTACCAAACTTTTTATCAAGGCGTTCTTCTCGTTATTTAGATGGAATTTCTTTTCTTGTACAGTAAGATAATCCACTGGTTTGTGTTTCATTCTCTGGAGCAATAGAAAACAAGCTTGCTCCATCTTCTACAATATGGGTTTCGCATCACCTCAACTAAAACAATTTTGTTACACGCTGAGTATCCGTTATCCAAACCCTTTTTCATGAGTGACTGAGATAGTGGCACTTTTACTTGCTGATGGTTTAGTGTACACAAACTTTGTATCATGCACAAAATAATTAAAAATATTATATAAAATTACCTTTACGCTAGATATATATGAAACAAATGAATTTCATGTTTAGACTTGGGTCCCATCTCCAAGATATCTCATTATGTATATGTGAATATCCCAAAATCCAAAAATAGAAACACTAAACACTTCTGGTCCTAAACATTTCAGATAAGAGCTATTCAATTTACATGTAGAATACTTCTGTGAGGAGACTTGTAATTATCTAGAATTCATAGTTCCACTTAATATTGTCACTTATATTTACCAAATAAAGATAAGGGCCAACATATACTGATACTTAGTGTGTGTTTTTTAATTTTCTATTTGACTACTTGCCTCTCTCTCTCTCTCTCTCTCTCTCTCTCTCTCTCTCTCTCTCTGGGACATTTGTGTCCCTCCAGATGTTGGACAATTTCCATCAGCCTAGCCAATGGTGAGAAAGTAAGTTTATCAGCTTCCAGAAAGGCACAAGATTCTTCATGTGGAGGAATCGTTTCCCCTCAGCTCATACCTTCCAGATGCTTTGGACTACAGCTCCCATCATCATGACTACTACTAGCTATGACTAGTGAAAGCCATAGTACAAAATATAAGGGGAGCACCAGGTTGGGGAAGACAGACAATGGAAAAGGCAAGATAGCAAGTACTCCTGGCTTGGATTCAAGTGAGGTTATTCATTACTATGCCTTATTGAATCCCAAGTAACTTGTGTCAAATCAGTAGCATTTAGTAAGAGATAATGTGAACAGGATTGCAGTCCCTAAATTTAGCAAACATTTAAGGTGATTTATTTTCAAACCAATATAATCACTGTTTGTCTCAGAAATTTGCCACAGGTGACGCAGTGGAAACAAAATCAATGCAAGATAGGACAAGAGACGCGGCACGTTTAACCATATGAAACACTCATCCAAATTCATTTCAGAAGTGAGATTTCGTGAAAATTCAACAAAGATTTGTGTCAATGCATTCAAGCATTTTATTCCAACATAAGAATATTATTTTTGCATTTAAAAACAAATTTAGAGGTTTTTAACTTTTTAAAAAGGGACCCCACAATAAAATCCATTATTGTTATTATGAACCTTTATTAAGTGGCTCACATTTCAATATAAATCACACTAAAAAGATTTCTTTTAAAAAAAGCTATTTACACTACAGTGCTGACACATTAAAAAGAAAAAAAATCAGTATAAATAAGCTCTATGGAAAAGCCTGGAATCATCAAAAAAGAATTCTGGCTTATTTTACAAAAAATATATGTTAAATGTCAGCTCTATTCTAAAACCTACAACTCATATTTAAAGACTTCTTTTATGTTACACCTGCAGTGTTTACAGTGCATCTGGCCCTAAGTGCTTTGATACTTTCACAGTTATGGACAGGCACTGAGGAATGTTACAAAGCTACATAAACTATTTTCTGTAACAGATGTGGGGACAAGTAACAAACCTGCCTCACAATATTTAAGCATCTTTACATTATGTTATCATGTTTAAAAAGGAATTTAAAAACATATATACAACTTCAACACAAAAAGTCATCTTGTTTGCCATGCAGACTTGGATGTGCTGAACTGCTTTGCCGTGTGTCCTCCAGATTCACATGACTCCCTGGGCACAAGCTGTTACATAAGTCTCTTTCATCATGTTCAAATTCAGAGTCTGTTTCAAACCTAGACCTTGACAACTGACCATGATCCAGCTTTGCTTTAACATCTAGACAGTCCATAGTATTGGGTACTATTGTTTTTTCAGGAGCGTTAAAAGTAATGGGTTCCTCTTTGCTTCGGAGAGATGCTGAATACGAAGATGCTGAGGGTTCGTGGTGTGTGTACGAAAACTCCTGTTTTACATATTTAGTTTGCATGCAGCCCAAAAATTTGGTGTCTTCAGAGACATTTATGTTTGCTGTATGGATTACATCATCAGAGTGAAGTCCTACAAGAGAAGATGTGGGATCTGTTGGTGGGTCTTTGTCATAGATGGTTTGATTTTCTCCCTCTGAGTGATAGAGCTTGAGCCGAACATGCCAAGCCAAACTGCACACAGCTGAAACAGTCTTAAACTGATGTACAACATTCCTTGGAATAAAATAAATATCATTATCGTACAACTGAATTCTGGAATATCGAATGCCTTCCCTTCGTAATTGGTTAAGTTTTGCATCGTCAACCCACTGGACACACTAGAAAGAAAAAGTAAGTAAGTTAACAATGTTGTTTTAAGTATGGCAATTTTCTGAAAGGATTTCAGTTTGTCAAAAGTTACCTGTGAAAGAGGAGGTTCGTGCAAATCTAGTTGCAGTCGTTGAACTACCTCTAAGAAATCTTCTGCATGAAAGCAAATCACATCTTTGGTTATACGAGGTTGTTCAGGCCTATGCAAGAAAAAAAATATGCTGCTATCAGGGTTACTACTAAAATTAATAATTTGTCCTTTGCTTTCTAAAATATTTGTAAACACAAAACCCAAACCACTAAGATTAAATGACATGCAACAAAAACAAGCACTGAAAATAGAGTTTGTAGGAATCGGTAGCTGCCTTCAAGCCTGCCCCAACTCATGGCGACCCTGTGGAAGAGACACCTCCAAGATTACTTATTCTTTGCTCAGTACCTGTGACCCTCCTGACTGAGTCCATCCATCTGGCATGCAGTCTTTCTCACCATCTTCTATCCTCTACCTTTCCTAGCATTATTTCTTTTTAGTGATCCAAGATTTCTCATTATGTTGCTATCATTCAGATGAAAATGAAGGTGATGATTTGCGTTTTCATCTTTTCAATCTGATTGTTTCAGTACCTAATACATTCACACAGAATCTCTGTCTTCCTGCATGTTGGTTATAGTTTTAAATCCACTGTACACATATTCTGTCCTGGCATACTACAGTACTTTCAATTTTTTTCTTTACGTCTCATCAGTTTCTAAGCTTGATTTTGTTGTTTTCAGTCAAGTAGCTTTTAAGACATGAGAAGCATTTTAACTGAAAGGCTGAGCATCAAATAAATAAAATAGATGATCTCTTGCACACAAGCTGCCACACATAAATATGACCCAACACTAACACATTTGCTCATACACAGATCCTTTCCTTTGCCCTTTCTCTCTGGGCAGTGAACATAGCAATAGTAATACCAAGTACATTTCTATGCTACTTATCAGTTTACTTAAGCACTCCCTAAGCAGTTTACAATGTGTAAACTAATTGCCCCCAACAAGCTGGGTACTCATTTTAGTGACCTTGGAAGGATGCTAGGCTGAGCCACCCCTGGCTGGAATTGAACTCACAACCTTAGGAATCATAGAGTTGGAAGAGACCACAAGGGCCATCCAGTCCAACCCCTGCCATGCAGGAAATCACAATCAAAGCATCCCTGACAGATGGCCATCCAGCCTCTGTTAAAGATCTCCAAGGAAGGAGACTCCATCTCTCTCTGAGGAAGTGTGTTCCACTGTCAAACAGCCCTTATTGTCAGGAAGTTCCTCCTAATGTTGAGGTGGAATCTCTTTTCCTGTAGTTTGCATCCATTGTTCCAGGTCCTAGTATCTGGAGCAGCAGAAATCAAGCTTGCTCCATCCTCAATATGACATCCTTCAAATATTTAAACAAGGCTATCATATCACCTCTTAACTGTCTCTTCTCAAGGCTAAACATACCCAGCTCCCTAAGTCTCTCCTCAACAATTTGCATATTGTGATTACAAAGTGGAAATGAGGGAGAGAGGTTTTAAAGAAGCACACCAATGACACAGAACATTTGCATAATAAAAATAGAAAGCACTTCTCATTTTTAAGATTCTGGAAGGGAAATTTACCAGATTCCATTGATACTACTTATCATTCCCATAATCTCTTTTGGGATTCACATCATTTTAATTAAACATCCTGCCTGTGCATGTGATATTATGGGGTATGGACGGCCAGTAGGTTACTGCTTGCAAAGTATAGCATAATTTATTTCCCCATATATGCACACATAATGAAACTGCTCACACTTCTTATCAAATAGCAACTCATTCCACATCTAACACAGAAGTGTATCTCAGTCATGATGCTGTGCCCAATGCTCTTCCACACTGCTATTAACATGACTCATGCAAATCTGTCTAAATTACAAATTGCAGGGTTTGGTATTCCTTGTTCCAATTCACCAAATGTTTGTTTAAACCACCATAATTTACCACTCTCCTCTAAACGTTCACAGCTATAAAACACAAAGACAGGAAAGGGTAGATTTACTTTTAAATCCAGCTTGGTCAAGGCTGCTGCCCTTTCCACAGAGTTCAATCCTGTTACCAACAGACAGACAAATGCCTAAAACTGTCACAATGCTTTAACATTTCACTGGCATTTTACAATTTTTATTCAACTCCATACAACTGGGGGGGGAGGGGGACAAGTCACGCAGTGTGATAAATGGTAATAATCTTCCTGAACAGATTTCAGAAACAGATTAGTCTAGAGCCCAACATGAAAGAAAAAAGCATGGCTCAATTCAGAAATCCTTCCTGATTCTACTCTGCCCAACAGGATGAGTATAACGCTGCATTCTATCTGCTGTGCCTGTGTTAACATATGTCTGATAGGTGATTCCTATCTATCTTTAGGAATTTAGACTTCAGAATCAGCAGTATCTTCTGGCCCCTCCTGTTGCCTTTTTATTGGCAAACCAAGAGAGATGTTCCAAGACCGTAACCAACAGGGGCCTGTCTCATCACTCCCTATGTCATGCAGGTATTTTTTTCAGTATCAACCCTGTATACAGTAATCTGACAAATACCTACCACTCTCCACAATGCACTGCCTTTAATACCCCCACAGCAGCTGTTGTCTGTCGTTCAAACCCTTGTCCTATGTGATCTGCATGAGCTCGTGTCCTGTCTTCAAAAAGCATTTCACGAGGCTCACTAGTACGAGGTAGGT
>NC_056526.1:85121108-85173337 GCF_019175285.1 Sceloporus undulatus | reverse complement strand
ACTGCAGGTTTTTTATTTCATTGGTAGTTCTGTTAAAAAAAGAAAAAAACACACATGTTATATTTAGTCAAATTTACCTTTCAAATATTGTTTCATAAGCGGTATTATCAGTGAGCAATTGTACTGTTGGAGAAATCCCATGTGTAAAAAAAGCAACCTATTATACAAGTCTACTTTTCATTTCAACTTACTTTGTTTCTGCTAATAATTTATACATATATCCCAAACAGAAAAATTAGAAGAACAAAGATATCAATTTCAAAAAGAACCACCACACAAATTAGACTACAAATTAGTCTATCCTTTCATCCTAGACTAAATTACAATTCTGGCACAACTACAGCTATCAATATTAGCTTCTGTGAACGATGCCTTTACTACATCATAAATATATTAACATTAGGGTAAGAATTCTCAGCCATTGTAATAAGCCTTTTCTTTTCCTAAAGACTAAATAATGGCAAAGTGGGAGACTTATATGACTGCAGCTCATACCAAACTCACTAAATAAAATTTACTACATATGAATCACATATTTGCTCTAAAATAGTCATTATATCACCTCTCTAGTCATTGAACGTGCTGCTGCACTGCCATAAACATGATGAAGTTAAACATGGTAACTGAGACAAAGGGGCAGAACAGATGGTTGGGAAGGAATGGCATCTGGCCGCGATCAGTTCGGGACCATAAAAACTGCATGGCCCACTCCCAAAGAGGGCTACCATCATGGTCCGAAGTCAGTGCCACCAGGAGTCAGTTTAAATCAACTCCTTTTTGCCAGAGTGTGGGGCCAGAGCAGCTTCCGGCCGCTTTGGGACCGTGCATCATGTAAATGCCACACCCCCAAAGTGACCAGAAGCCGCTTCTTTCGGTCTGTGTGATCCAGACTGAAGTTAAACAAAGAGTACCTTCTTCCTACCTTTCTCCACATATAAAGCCTCCCCCCAGGACAGAGAAATATAAGGTTTTTTGTTCCTGTGACAGCAGTCACTGCCTGTGACCTAGAAGCAGAAACCTAAATTGTCGTCCTTTCTCGCTGTCATGCTCCCATCTTTCCAGTTTTTGCATGTAGAATTGCAAACCAACCTCTGAATACAGCTAGAGATAGCAACAAAATATTTACATGACTTTATATTATTAATCTGAACAACTTCATTTCCAAACAAGTTCAGCTACCAGAGCCATGCACACATTTAAGAAGTTGGAAGGCATTAGTATCCTCTGTGGGAATGCAACCCCTGTGATTGTGGACTGCTCATCTGTAACATCCAGAGAATGAGTACATGCATGACCATAACACAGACTTAAAACAATTTCCTTATAAAGAGCTTAAAAACTAGGAAGGTTAGTAACCCTTTAGCAATGGACAACCACTCAAGAATATTTCCAAAGGCAACTGGAAAAAATAAAAGCACCATTAGGACAAAGACCTAGGTATCACTTTCTTCTACAAGAACAGGTCTAATTATTAACAATATTCTTTGCATTGAACCCATCATCACCCTTTGCAAGTTAGCACAGATGGTATCTGGAGAATATAGTCTTAGACTTAGACCTGAAGCAGACTGGCTAAACAAAATGTCATTTGTGGACATAGTGTTCAAACAACACATTCCCTTAAGTGGCCGGAAGCTGCTCTAGGACCGGCTGATGCAGCCTGAAGCCAGTCCAAAAAGCCACTCCTGCCAGCAGCCCATTTGGAACTGCAGCAGCAGCCAGCTTTGGGACCATGGAATCTGGTCTCTGTGATTCTGGAGCAATCATTGCCAGAGCACCCACAAATCGCCCCTTTTAGTCCATCTGCTTTACCTCAGAATGCCTTTTTTTGTATCAAGCAAAGATCTTTTATTTAGTTGGAACATGTATAAGTCTTTTTATTCTGATTTTATGCTAAAATATTATTTTAAATAGTTAAATATTTGGCTGTTCTGCTTGTTTAACTGTCATTTGTTTATCTTTGGGGGGGAAAGGGAAACTACTATGAAAGTCTTCATACCAAAGGAGCCTATCAAATAGTTCTAATAAACATTTAACTAAGTCTAATCGTTTCCACGTACCTTTTCCTTTTGAAAGGTGACTTTGGCATGTCTGCCACAGGAATCATTTGCTCTCCTGGACGTACCCACATGATGGGACCATCATCACTATCCTTACGACTCTCTAACTTCAGACTAGAAAGTGTGCCCCATGGCAAAGTACACTGAAAAGAAACAGGAGGGTTTTTTAAAGTCAAAATTATTTTCCAAACCCTACCATTTAAAACATTTGAAAATCTCACAAACTGACACAACTTTCTTTTAAATTTCAAAACAGTATGCATCCAACACTAGAAAAATAAGAACTGCAATGAGATTTTGTATGGAAAGCAAGACAAAGGTCCTTCCCTATTCATTTTCCTTCTTACTTTCAAGAAAGGTGAATCTTCCAGCATATCAAGGAACTCTGGAAAGTAGTCCCCCACTTCCTCATCCACTGCTCCAACCAAGCTGATTTGTCTCATTGGGCCAGCTCTATAAGTACCATGGGAATAGGTTCTCTTTACCTGAAATCAAACCATATACTATTTTAAAAAGTGTCAATTGCTCTACTCTCAGAATAACTCACAATTGCATACTTTTTGAAACACAATAATATTTGGTAATCAAATTCAATTTCTTCACAACACTAAACATTTTTAAAATGTTAGTAACTTCCTACATTAATGTACAATTAGATAAAATGAGACACTGAATATAAAGAATAACATGCATCCATTACAAGACAGAAGCTAAGAAGAAAGAGGCAAGTAAGAAAAGGTGGCCACACAAAACTTTGTGGGGGGGGGGACCCTTATGTGGCTGTATTTTAATCATATTGCAATCCAGCTGAAAGAGAACTTATACTATTGAGCCATCTTCAGTCCCATACGAGAGAAAAGCAGGATATAAATTGAAAAAATAACATTAAATTAGCATTAAATAAGTAAGCAAGACCATTTCTCTTTTCAGGAGCAAACATAATAGAAACCAGAGGAACAGAGTACAGCTCTGATGCTGTCAGCCACTTTTTTCAAAGACAGTTCATTCCAAACCATCTCTTACTTTACATGAAAAAACATCAATTTAATATAATATAAAGGTAGGAAGCTACATGAAGTGGTAGTACGCCAGCTTTTGGCTCCTGATCTGTCACAAATTTCCATTATTAGAAAGAGCAAACTGTTGTAGAAAATAGTCACAAATAAGGAGGTGTTCCCTGACACACTGGGGGAAAACCCTCCGCTTCCTCACATCAGGCAGATTAAGAAGCACTGTTCTAGAATATCAAAAAAGTTGACCACAAGATTAGACAGAGGTACAGCAAGCAATTCAAGAAAAAGTGATTATTTATGACAAAGATAGATAAAGTGGCACCCTTAGGCCACATGCCCAGGGAATTTTTAGCCCTTCTATCTACGTGTGCGTGCGTGCGTGCGTGCGTGCGTGCACACATACACACACACCCTTCATTTTCAGGAGCAGTAATGTTGTGAACTGGGCATCTACCACTAAGCAGATGAATTTGGAAGTCCTTGTAATTAACAGCTATCCACTCTAGAGGAAGAATCAACTTATATTAGCAACCTTATTTGCTACTTTTAATATTAGCAGTCGGAGGCTGGGAAAAGATATGAATGTGAATGGACTGGAGGAATGAATTTTCCTCTGTTATTAGCCTGCTTTCACAGTTCTCATAGCTAATTTTTTTTGGGGGAGGGGGGTCTTTGTTTGCTTTTGCATTATGTAACCCTAGGAATTCCATCTTCCATGAATCTCACCCTGGAGGGGATAGACACTAATCCAGAGACCCTTATAGTCATGGGGAACTGGATCACCTGCCAGGGATACTCTGAGCAGAATTAGATTGTGGGCCCATTGACTATGAGGAGATGCTGGACCCCATCAGTGAAAAGGCTGAATACTGCCATGCACTATTTGCTGCATCATTTACCACCAGTAAAGTTTATGCCACAGCAGTAACGTGTCAGCACCAAACAACCTTTTGGGGAGGCCTGGAACAATGTCTAGTTCCGGCACACAACAAATACAGTCAGGCCTCTACATTTGACGCTTGGACTTTTATTTGCAGCTTTGGTTAATACGTTCTCTCTAGGAATCACTAGGTCTTCCAGAGAAATTGTGCTGGAATTGACTATAGAGTTACACTGGAGGACCAGAGATTCCTAAAACGTAGTGGTTTTTTATTTGTTTCCCCCACACACACACACACACTTTCATGAGGGCCCTGTTCCCCGAATCCAGTGAATGTGGAGGGCCTATTATAGTTTATCAACACCCCCTCCCAAAATCAATCTGTACATGTACTTCCAGTAACATTTTGATCTTTTCAGTAAATGTTGCATTTTTCAAGGGAAGTATGGTTCATGGTGAATCTGGAGAAAGAAAATGAGTCCTAGGCTCCAGGACTAATGAGGCCCCCTCTCTTATTTATTACAGAAGAACTGTTTTTTGTTAGGAATAAAAGATCGTTATGCTACATTATGTCAGATTTTCAAGATGTACTATGAAAAATGACACTACTTTGAAAAAGTTCAACATATACACAGACTAATATTTGGCAGTGGTTGAACCAGCACAAGTAAAATTTCAATCTATGAAGTGGTTCTACCAACCAATACAAGCCCATATATTCTGCCTAATTCAAGACTTAGAATCTCATAGATTCACTGTCCCATCCCCCCAAATAAAATCACAAGTGAGATACAGCAAGATTGATCTTTTAATTTATATATGATGAGGGATGGCCATTACTCTGAATTTTAAGTTTTAGCATATACAGTGGGACCTTGTTATATGCTGGGGTTTGATTCCAAGATCCCCCGTGGATAACAAAATCTGTGTATGCTCAAGTCCCATTAAATATAATGGCAGAGCAAAATGGTGTCCCTTATAAAAAATGAAAAATCAAGATTTGATATTTGAAATTTGTACTTTCTTTGAACATTTTCAAACTGTGGATGCTTGAATCCGTGTATAAGAAATCGGTGTATAAGAAGGGCTGACTGTACATTGTTTTAAATCAGAGCCTTCCCCTGCATGCACCATCATCCACGGGGAGAGAAAGGTAACCCAGCTCCATCAGTCCTTGCCTGAAACAAGAGCCCTGCCCTCCATCCACCATCATCCACATCGAAAGAAAGGCAACCCAGCTCCATCAGGGCTTGCCTGAAAGAAGAGCCTTCCCCTGCATCCACCATCATCCACAGGGAGAGAAAGGCAAGCAAGCTTCATCAGGCCTTGCCTGAAAGAAGAAAGCCCTCCCTCCATCCACCATTGAGAGGGAGAGGACAGGCCAGCTCCATAGGGCCTAATCGAAGTAAGAAGAAGGGCCCTCCCTCCAGTCCATCTGCCATGGTCCAGGCATCACAGGGAGAGAAGATCTGCTGAACTTTTCCCCTTCTGCACTGCCATTCCCTTCTCCTTTTCTGTTTTGTCTCTTTAGATTGTAAGCCTGAGGGCAGGGAAATGTCTAATTAACCATTTGTAAGCCACACTGATAGCCTTTTGGCTGAAGAGCGGGGTATAAATAAATAAATAAATAAATAAATAAATTATTATTATTATTATTATCATCATCATCATCATCATCATCTTCTTCTTCTTCTTTATTTAGGGGTGCATTCATCTTTCTCTCTTTCTTTCCCCCTCCCCTTCTCTCTATCTCATTTCCATTTAAAGAAGCACACTTAAGTCTACGAAAGCTTATGTTACCAACTTCTTTCTTTTTCTCAGTCTCGAAGATATTTCTTTGCCTATCTCATCTCCAGTTTTTATGGACATAAGCATATCCTATAACTATCCATTCTGTTCTTCACTGAACAAAATGTAGTGACATTTTTCCCTATCTAAATTCTGGCATGGAAAAAGAAAACTCAAATACACACAGCTTCTCAGTTTATATAAACCTCTTTCTGACACAGAAAATCCTACAGCCTTCTTTAACTAACTAATCCTCTAATTAAAGCTTGCAGAATTATATTTTTCCATATAAACTTTACAGACATGCTTTTAGACATATGAAATTATTTGTAAAGGATTTGCTTAAGTTGTAAATGAATATAAAGTGTGCTGGGTTTATTCTCTAAAACTAAATTGGCAATAAAATGTTTACATTAAAATTTTAAAAGTATTGACATGTAAAGGCAACATCCAGTGTGTCAGATTAGAAAAACGTATTACCTTCAGCTAATGAAGCCTCTGAGAAAGAAGCTTCTTTTTGATGTTGCTTTTGAGCACACATGGCTAGAAGTGGGTTCCCATTCTTCTCACTCAGTGAAAAAGAAAAGCCTCCCAGTAGCCCCATCACCAGATTTGAAGCTATAGTGATGAATCAGCTCCCTATCTAAAGTGACAAATTATGTCTGCTGGTAGAGGGAGAAAGCCACAGACACAGACAGAAAGAAGCTGTTGGGGAATCTTAAAGCCTCCTCCTAACTCAGTACTGGCTTTTAAGTGACCCAGATTGTGTCCACAGAAATCTAAGAGAACTGGGCTCATTCAGACTGCTATGGTGAGGTATTCTATTTTGTTTACTTATGCAAAGTTTACATTACATGGCTGTTTCATTTCACATGTACATATAGGCCCCATACAGACATGCCAAAATAAAGCTGCTTCAGGTCACTTTGGAGGTATGCTGTTTAAATGATGCATGCGTCCTAAGAGTCCAGAAGCTGTGCCAAAGCCATACTCCAGTCCTAAGGACTGGAGCGCAGCTTTGGTGCAGCTTCCGGCCTCTTAGGGTACATGCGTCATTTAAACAGCATACCTCCAAAGTGACCTGAAGCAGCTTTATTTTGGCATGTCTGTACAGGCCTATAGTTATCTTTTAATAAAAAAAAGGGGGGGACACTAGAGAACACACACACACACACACATCTGCACACACGCGTGCGTACACACACACATATATATGTTAGTAATAATAATAAAACCAAGTTCTTGCATGCCCTTAATGGGACCAGCTTTCAAATGAGATTCTGCCAAGATTCATCATGAACAAAAGGCAAACAACTCTATTTTAAGAGCTCTGTTGTATTTTTCAAAGTCATACTATGATAAAACTACTGTTAGTCCAGTGTGCCTTCAAGTCATTTCTGACTTATGGCAACCCTAAAGTGAACCTATCACAGGGCTTTCTTGGCATGCTTTATTCAGAGGAGGTTTGCTTTTTGTCTTCCTCTGAGGCTGAGAGAGTGTGACTTGTCCAAGGTCACCCAGTGGGTTTCCATGGCTGAGTAGGGATTTGAACCCTTGCCTCCAAAGTCATACTCCAACAATCAAAACACTATGCCATGCTGACTCTGGTAAAACTATGGAGTCAAAAAAAAATGAAGGGTTAGATGCTTCCAACCACTGACCATGAAAATACACAAACCTGAGGCTTGACCTGTGGTTTTCTATAGTGCCTGGTCATCTAAGTATTAGTAAGGTACTTTAAAATTATGAAGGGTTATCCTTCTCAATAACTATTTCAATCATTTCACTCTGTTTTATGCAAGCTTGATACACTGAGAATTGATAGTTCTGTTTTCAATAGAGCTGCATGCTGACATTTTGTTCAGCATTTTAAAAAAACACACAAAATGGTCAGATGCTGCTATGACTCAACCATGTCTATTTCTGGGTAATTAATATGTCAAGAAATGAAATTATTTTCATCAACAAGAAACACTTTATCAGTAATGTCAAAAAGATAATTGAACTGCTAAATGCAAGAGGAAAATCATGTAACTGCACAAATAGGAGTGATCTCTCATAAACTGCAACTTATAAAAATCATGAAGTTCAAAGTTTAATTCATGAATCTATTTAAAATATGTGCATGTCAACCTTTTGCCAACTGATACTCAAGGCAGCTAATTTAATGTCTTAAACACATCAAATTATAAAAAGCAAACAGGAAACAAACAAATGATGGAGCAATTAAGTCCTTCAGCAACAGAAGAAGACAGCTGACAAAAATAATGATGTAAAACAAACACTACAATGGATTAAATCCAAATTAATCATATTAAAATAAGAAAGAGGGGCATTCTGAAATCTCTGTGACACAATTGTCACTTGAAAACACAGCTGGAAGATCCAGCCTAACCTTAAAAGTGGTTTGTACATAGGGATAGAATCAAAAGCAACTGTGAAATGGAAAGTAATGTATAAGGGGCATTCTCCCTACTAATAAAGTCCTCCTGTCCTCCGATGAGGAATGACTTAAGAAGCTGGGTATGTTTAGTTTGGTGAAGAGAAGACTAAGAAGTGATATGATAGCTATCTCCAAATATCTAAAGAGTAGAAAAAGGAGCAAACTTGTATTCTGCTCCTCCAGCGTATAACCAATACATTCAAACTACAAGAAAACAGAGGCTAATAATAAGAGGATGGGACAGAACAATTAAAAGATGGATTTCAGGTAATAAAAAACCTAGATTTACAAATGCATTAGTTTATGGTCATCAAGAAGAAGGTGGTTGGGGTATCCCCTCTTTGAAGATATATTTTGAAGCAACCCAATGAAAAGAATCTTAGAATTTGAATAGGAAAAGGGAGAAGAAGAAATGGGTAAGGTTAGAAAGGTCAATAAATAAATAAAATGGAAGACAGTTCAGTAATTAGACTGAGTGGACAGAAGCATAAAGGTAATCTGATTGGCCCCTTGAATGTAACTAAACAAATCTGGGGAAAATGGCAAAACATAATGGTAAATGGAAACTTTAAATGGTTTTCTATAGAAAGTTTGAATACAAGCAATAATTATGACTTAGGGAGAACACTAAAGAAATTAAAAAACGAAGGTATTAGAGTTATAGGTGACCTGCTTGATGAAGAGAGTGGGATGGAGAGACTCACCAATTTAATTGGAAAGGAGTATTGGGTTCATGCAGCTGGAATTAATAAACTGTTGAAGGATATAGTTAAAAATATGAAGGAAAATAACGTAACACCATTGGAAAGGATCATCAAAAAGATGTTAAATGAAGGCAAAGGTATTATTGGATTTATATACAGAGTAATATTAGAGCATCAGTTTAAAATCGTAGACATTTTGAAAGGAGTTTGGGAAAGAGATCTAAATTTAACAAGTGAAGAAATACAATGGTGGATACAAGAGGTCAAGAGAAAGAAGCGCACTAGAATAAAAGAGCAACAGATGAAATTAATAGGGCGATGGTACAGGACCCCTTCTCAGTTAGCACTTTTCAATAACAATCTAACAGCTAAATGTTGACACTGCGGTGGGTCCAAGGGTTTTTACATGCATATGTGGTGGGATTGTCTCTGTGTTCAGAAGTTCTGGGGTGAAGTGATAAGAGAGATTAATAAAATTATAGGCATGGATGTTCATTTGAGCAAAGAGAATTGTATAACATTAAATTTGAAGTATAAGGGACTGAAGAATAATGAAGAGAAAACAATAAAGTATATGGAAAGCAACACAGGCTGTGATAGCATCAGGATGGAAAGAAAGTAAAAATTGGAACTTCACCAAGGTAGATAAGTATTTGGCAGACAACTTGTTGTTTGATATTATTAGAGTTAGAAGATTAAAATATACTGGAGAAAAGAAAGTAGAAGCTTGGAATTTGGGTTGGGAAATCCTGCTTGGGAAGGTTAAAGGGAATATGGAGTACAATGAAGTCAATAATGTAATTAAATCCGACATATTGAATGTTAAGTATTAAATGTAAACAGTGTATTGATTCTGAACTCTATCAAGCCGTGCGGAAGGAGGGAGTAGGGAATGGGGGATAAGCAACACTGTGTATATGTTAAAATAATTTAATGAAGACTTATTTAAAAAAGAAAAGAAAACAGAGGCTATTTAACTATTTTTCTCCCTGCTATTCAACATCTTTTTCCCTGCCCAAAAAGTGTATACATGAGACAATACTTACAAAGCAATTTGAAAATTAAACTGTGGGGATTTTAAAAAAGGATCTCCAAAGATTATGCCCAGTAATTGATAATTTTCAAACTGTGAAATTATAATGCCTCGTCTCCTATTTTGGGAATCGGTTTCAATAGCCAAGGCACATTCCTCATACAGAAAGCTAGAAGCACTGACTTGTGTCTCAAAAGGGTAATCTTTATAGCGGGCAAGAGAGCAACCTCCAACCCCATGGACCTAAGTCAGCCTGTGAATGGTCCAAATTCAGCCCATAAAGCATTCACAAGTTGCAAAGGGCCCAGCTTTGCCCCCCTTGCACATCCAGCTTACAACTGGGAAGACAAACTGCACACAGAGAAATCCTGCTATTATCTGCAATTTCAGATCATCATTCTCCTCATGCTCAGGAGGAGCCATCTGCTTTGTTTCTCCATGAATCACTGTTATGAATGTGTTGCTTCTGAGGGTGGATTATTCTGCCATCTCTGCATCAGGTGTGACTGAATCATTCCTTTGCACGCAACACAGAGGACGCATGAATTACCACACCCACAGCCAGACGCTGTCTGGAAGGAGCCACAGCCCATGTAATGAGGTATGTGGAGAGTTAACAGGGAAGCTATTCTGACAGTGGGTATTTCTGAACTCACAGATTATTTTTAATTGTTTTACCAAGCATACTTGCATGTCCCAGCAAATTTTAGCTATTAGTGCTGTCAGGGAGCCAGCATGGTGTAGTAGGTTGAATGTTAGACTAAGACACTGGGAGACCAAATCCCTGCTCAGCCATGGAAACCCACTGGGTGACCTTGGGACAATCATACTTTCTCAACCCCTCTGAACAAATTGTGTCAGGAAAACCCCGTGACAGGTTTTTGCAGTAAGTCAGAAATGACATGAAAGTGCACAACACCAACAGCAGCCAGAAAAAAAAACCTTTTCTGTTCTTCAAGCAGCATTGTAGACTGCAGAAAATGGTAGTACAGTGGTTCTCAAGACTTTTTACCCTTGTGATTTCTTTACATCTACATCCAAACATCGTATCCTCATACACACTTGACATAGTATATAAATAAAAGTTTAGTGTGTGTGTGTTTTCATTCACACATTCATGTGTATTCATATTTTAACATCTTGTAAGGAAATAACTTTCCTTCTCCTGCTCCTTCAGGCAGATGCTCCAGGTGCTCTCCTTGCCTTTCTCTTCCCCTCGAGAACAGATAAGGTTTGCAAAGCAAGGAGGAGGAAGGATCAGAGCCCCCAAGTCTTGAGCCCTCCTTGAGCAACTCTTGTGCCGCCCCCCCCAGGAGGTCCCACCCCAAAGTTTGAAAACCACTGTGCTAGTATATTTTACTTTGCCCAGGTGAGCAGTCTCTGTTTAGCAGATTTCATTTATACAGAAGAGGACTAAATTCAATGTTTTAAAAAATAAAAATAGTCTCTTACCTGAGCATGAAAATTTGACATAGTTGTTGTCTCTATATCTTTCTTTCCCAAAATTTCCATTTTCACTGGTGAATTAGGAAAATTAAATGAAAAGTAGTCTAGAAAATCAGGTAAATACGTAGCTGCCCCATGAATAATTCCCATTACATAATAAGCTGCACAGTTTTCATTTTCACTAAAAACCAGACCCACAAATTCTTCTGCAAATCTCTCCATCTCCATAGGAGACAAGTGGGAGAGTTCATTACTGTAGGCATGGATAACTGAAGCTCCTCCATTAGGCTGGTGCTCAATATGAATGAACTGTCTGAATTCCAACGTATCTAGATTTTTCAGTTTATTTTGAACCCGTGGCTCCTTTAATGAGACAAATGGAAATTCGCTGTTCTCTGGTACCTTGTGCTCAGAATCCATCTTGGGATCCATATTTTTTCCATTGAAATCCTTAAGGTGATTATCAACAATGCCTTTGGAGTCTTGATCCTCAGCATCAGAAAGCATTCCTGAGCAGATGGTCTGAATAGATTTACTGTACATTTTTGGACGCTTCCTTTTTTCACACTCTTTATGTTTCTTTTTCTTTTTCTTCTTTACTTTTTTACTCTGTAGATCTTCTGCATTGCTTTTTGGTTTTTCCTTCACACCTATTAAAAGAAAGGTGTTCGCTTTAATTTTTATGAAAAGATACACACAAGTAACACACTCATGATATGCCAAGTAAGGCTAAGTGTACTCTAAATACATCTGAAGTGTAGCAATGCTAGGAGTATTCTTGATCACTTATTATTCAAGCTAATCTGTTTCAATGTCTGATAAGTTTTATGCCTACCATCATAATTACCAAGCCTAAATAAAGTGTCTGAAGCAACATATGCAAAACCAAGCTTCATCTGGCATTTAAAAGCTGTTCTTGATTTTCATCAAAAGTAGAAGAGCTTCATTATGGATAGAGAAAAATGGTAATTAGCTCTTTTTACTTATAAGTCAGTCACACAATACAGTTGTTAAATCCTATTCATTTTGTTATCTCCGTCTTTTTTATATATACCTCAGATGAAAAATTCCCACAGGTATACATTTATAATGCAACAGGCATACATCTACAAAGTTAATAGACCTACTAGAATATCTAAGTTTTAGTAAAACTTTTTAATGTTGGCAAAAGACTTAAGTTGATGTTGGTTAAACCACACAAGAAATCTAGGTCTGCTCAACTAACTTGCCAGTATTCTGAACTACAATATAGTCTTCAGTAAAGCATTTGATTCATTTATTTTTCAGCTATTTGAAAACTCAAGTTGAGAAATGTGATAGAAATTTAAATAACAAAGTGTGGCATAGTGGTTTGAGTGCTGGACTAGTACTTTGGAAAGCAGGGTTTGATTCCCAGCTAGGCCATGAAACCCATCAGGTGATTTTGGGCAGGTCACATGTTATCAGCCACAGGGAAGGCGATGGCAAACTTCCTCTGAGCAACTCTCGCCAAGAAAGCCCCATGATAGGTTCACCTTAGGGTCGCCATAAGTTGGAAACAACTTGAAGGCACACAAAAACAAATAATATAATAACAATCAGTCATTCTTAAATAAAATAAGATGCAGAAAATCCAAGTCTAGAAGGCAAGGAAAGAAGCATAACTCATTATAGCAGTGTTCACTCTTGTTCACTGTTTTGTTCACTCAGTCATATTGTGCTTTCCCTTCCTCTCCCACCCATTTTCCCCCTCAAAAGTCAGTGTAAATATTTGGGGAATCTACAAGGGGTTTGCTCCTTAAACTTTTTATAAAACCATATTTTTTTTAATTCTGCAAGCTTTGGCATTCCCTCAAGCCATCTGCTTCCTCCCACTTCTGCATGAACCATGTTGTTTTGGCTATATTACTAGCACTTTATTTTAAAAACACACAACTGAAACATATGTTACTGAAGCACACAAACTAGAATGAAAAAGGATCTTGTACCACCTTTGAAGCTAACTGTGCAAACAAAGTTGTAGCATAAGCTTTCATAGACTTGGGGACAAAGCGCACGTCCTGCCAGGAGAGGCCAGAGGCCACTCTGGTCCACAGTTGCACCAGGACTGTGGTGACTGCACAACTCACTTCCAAAGTGGGCCGCTGCCTCAGTCCCAAGCTGGCCACCACCAGGAGCTGCCTTTTTTCTGCTCCTTTTTCCAGCGGCTTCCAAACATCTTTGGCAGCCTCTAAGCAGCTTCTGGCAGCTTTATTTGGCCCATGCATTTTGAGCCATGATCTAATTCCTCAGATGCATGGAGGAAACTCTGAGGAAGCAGACCCAAGTCTATGAAAGTCTCAAACATGCTACAAGCTCTCTTTCCATACTGATATCCAGAATAACACAACCATGTCTCTGAACACAAATTAGAAGTTATGGTAAAATCCCATTCAACACAAGGAATACATCCCAGGACCATTCATGTAAAACAAAAAATACAGATAATTGTAAACCCTATTTTTCCTACCAAAAATGGTATGTGGAAGCCAACCATAGAATTGCACTGGAGGACCTGGAAATGCTAAGGAGCAAACTTCGTTAGGAATGTCCAGGTCCTCCAGCTTAATTTTATGGTATGTTTGGGATGACAATTGACTATAAAATCATGCTAGATGATCTAGAAATGCCTGAAGACTTGCTCTCTCTAGGAATGTCTAGGTCCTCCAGCACAATTCTATGGTATGCTCGTGTCAGCATGCAGATAGTGTACAGCGAATCAAGAAAAGATAATGTGGAAGCAGGAGACAGCCCAAGGCAGTTCAAGAGACCCATTAATTTTTGGGGATAAGTGAAACTGTGGTAAAAGAATCCACATTAAGCGGGTTTTATTTTATTTAAAAATCCTGGATGAATATAGAAGTATCTGAGGAGAGAGAGAAGAAGGTGAGCTTTTGCTCTGAGGATCAGTGTTAATTATTTGCCTGCGTTGTTTGGAAGCTTGTGTATTTTCTGGGTTTTGGCCATGTGCTCTCTCCCATATGCTTTTGTTAAGTCACTGACTTTGTTGGAGATGGAACTAGCAGCCACTAGCTCTATATAGCTTCTGCCCCAGTATTTGGAGCCCAGTAAACAGGAATAGAAAAGCAGGCATAAGTTCTTTAGTTGTATATTCCTGCATGGCAGCAGATTTTTATGGTCCCTTCTGATTCTATGATTTTTTTTTTTAAAAAAACAGAAAGCCCTGGATGACCGTCACTAGAAAAGCTATTACATAAACAAGATGGCACTTTTGCTCTCCTTCATGATAATCCACCTCGTTTGATTTGATGAAAGCACTCAGATCAGAGTGTAAGAAGAGGATTAAATAGGTTAGGTGTCTAAACAGAGTAAGAAAACCAGTACGGTATAGTGGTTTGAGAGTTGGACTAGGACTCAGGAAGACCAGAGTTCTAGTTCCCTGCTCAGCCATGGAAGCCTTGGCAAGTCACCTCCTCTCAGCCAAAAAGGAAGGCAATTGCAAACAATGTACACATAGTAGAGAGATGTTCTTTAAGATAACCTTATTCCATTTATTCAAAGTTATATTTATTAGATCTGTCATTTTAAATTGGCTCCAGAAATAGACTGAGAGTCAGTGTAGCTAACAAAACACAGATAACATAACATGGTCACTCATGTTGTGTTGTGTAGCCCTAGTTTGGACCAAGTGCAGTTTCCTGTTTGTAAAGAGAGTTCTACAGATTTGTAATCGTTACTATGTAATGGAAGGTTACCATAGCATATGTACACCTCAATGTTCATTAACTGGCCATGGGGGATGCGCCCCAGGAATATAAGTCCTACAGGGGTTTAGTCACTGTGAGAGGAAAGTAGTGAATTCTTCACTCCAGAATGACCAAAACAGTTCATTACTTTATGTGTCACTAACAGGATTTGAACCAAAATGACTATAACTTATTTGATATTCATAAACTTTTGATAAGTACCACTCTTTTAGGTTAACATCCGCCATGGCGCCAGCCAAAAAAGGCGTTTTCAACAGCTCATTTTTCCGGCAATGAAAAATCCACCTTTAGCAGCTCTTTCACAGCCCCGCAGCAGCTTCCCAGCATGTTGGGGGCTTGCAGTGTGTAACCGCCATGCCACGCCATGCCACACACCCAAGACACCCAGAAGCCAGATAGCATACGGATGCTCGGGACACCTTCAGGCCATAATGGGGGTGTGCTGCATGTGCATAGTAAGCCCCCAAGCTGCCCAGAAGGCAGCTTTTAGTGTTGGTCTGTACTGGCCCTTAGTTGAGAATATCACTATGCAAAGGAATTGTAGCACCTTTGAAATTAACTGTGTAAAAGAAGCTGTAGCATATGCCTTCACAGACTTGGTCTACTTCCTCAGATGCATGGAGTGAAGTGTTACCCATGAAGAACTTTATAATCAGACTATATAAATAGCCATACAAATGCAAAAACCTGTGGTTATAGTGATGAAATAACAGATTCAGTTTTAACTACGGTTGTTAAGGGACAAAGGCAGGTGGAAAGGTATTGCCTAAGGCCACTGTGGATGGATAACCATATGAATGCTAGAATATGGTGTATGCATGCTATGAACCAGAAAGGAAATATGATAAACTAGCTTGGAGCACTTTCATGAGATTGTATGATAACTAGTGTTATAATATATGTAGTGTGCTAGGAAGCAATTATTTCTGTACAACCCACTGCTGACAGATTAGGATATGAGAATATACTGTAATTCAGCTGTTTACAAACTATATGAAAGAAACTACATGGTACTATAAGCTTACCCTTCTGGAATAATTTCATTTCTCCATTCTCTTTCTTAATTTCTGACATCAGCCTGTGTTTCTTCTTTTCCTTCTGCTTTTCCTTGTCATTTTCTGAAATTTTATCTCTGATGATTTGATCTGAAAAGAAAACATTTTCATGCTCAGCCCCATGTTATAAATAGATATTATCATGGTTACGTTTTCTATGTTAGTCAGGCAAATATTCTACATAGTTCCAAGGCAGTATTTTAGAGACACATGGGGACACTGGTAGGAAGGGGAAATCACAACTTCTATTTAACTGTATCCCTCCCATCATTCTGCCAGTAGAAGTCCAAAATTAGAGCCTTCAACGTTTTGTACCTAACCAGGTGCATTAAAATTTAACAATTAATGATTAAATATGTCTGAATAATTGAAGGGTGTGGTGCCTTAAGATATGTGATAATATGTGTGATATGACTTGTTACCTGGGTAAGGAAGAAAATGAAATTCATAAATAATCCTCATAGGAGCTAACAATATGCTGGCTCCCAGCTAGATGAACTCAACAAATAATAATAGCATCCAAAACCCACAAAACAATAACACCTTTAATGGGCCAACAAAATGCACAAAATACATGATGCAAGCTTTCAAAGCTCCACTTCCAGGCCTGTGGCTAACATCATCATTTTTTCCTCCTGTATAATTTTTTAACACCTTTGCCCAATGAAGAAACCAGTGAAGATTTCAAAGCTTGCATCATATATTTTGTGCAGTTTGGTTGGCCCAATAAAGGTAATATTTCTTTGTGGATTTTGAATATTATTATATGGCCAACATGGCTATCCCTGAATATGTTTCCTAGACAAATAATAGTTACTAACTGAGATGACATTCTCATACTTTTGCAAATCTATAAAAGACTAGCAAGCTTATTTTTAATTTTTTTTAAAAAACAAACAAACAAGTATCTAGCAAACTAAAGATCTTAACAGAACAAAATAAGAACAATCCAAATGTTTAGATCAGTGATCTCCAAACTCTGACCCTCCAGTTGTTTTGGACGTCGGTTCCCAGAAACCTCAGCCATCTTGGTCAGTGGTCTGGGATTCTCGGAGCCAGTGTCAAAAACACCTGGAAGGCCAGAGTTTAGGAATCACTGTCTTAAATAGTTTCACACTTCCATAACAAAGGAATCGTTTCAAACTACTGCTGCAGGAGATTATATACATTAATATTCTAGTCTCTGCTGCAAATTGTAAAATATTACTATTCAAGCACTGTCTGACAAAGCAAAAATAGAAAAGGATTACAGAAAAAATACAACTTGCTTGCAAATGACTAGAACACTCAATGAAGTGCCCAACATCTGACATTTTGCCTAAACTAAACAAATTCTGCACATGACTATTTAAACATGAATTGTATTTAATGATTAAAATGTGCAAACAATGCTTATACGTTATTTTCACCAAACTAGCTGTTAATGTATCTAGCAACCCACATGTCAACTGAAATGGCATTCTAAATCTCACTATAAGAAAGGATTATTTCAATGAAGCTGCCACTGTTCTAAGCTATAGACAACATACCCAGAACAAATGGTTTAACTGAGAAAGTGTGTGGCATTTCAGCCCCCCCCCCCCCAACCCCTACAATGTTAAGGATGCCAAATTGTGCAGCTGTTTTGCATCCACTTGGAGAAGTCATCCCACAGTATCAGTCACAAATTATGCAAGCTACATGCTGAGATCAAAAGCAACTAAGGCAATATATATATATGTATATAACATAAGCATTTGTTGAGGGAGGGGAAACTACCATATTATTACAGTGGAGTGTAAGAAGCCTAATCACAGATCACTGTACAATCCTTGAAAATGATCCCTGCCCCAGCCCAAGGCAAAGAGCACAAAGAAACTATATAACAACTAATCACTTTTTTAGAAAAGCCAAGAGATGCAGCATCAAAAAGAAAGCTTTGGAGCTCCTAAAGAGGCTGTATGGATATTTATTATAATGCCCCTTTCTCATTCTTTCCCAAAACTATGAGAAAATAATTTTAATGTTTGTGAAGAAGAATATGAAAATACAAAAGACCTTCTGCTTATCAATTTACAAGTAACACTTGAAAGTGTTCCTTTGTAAACTGGAAGAATAAAGGAAGAGAAGATTGTTTACTGCAACAACGGCAACAATTTCTGAATAGAAATGAGGGGGAGAAAAGCATTATGGAAATGCTAAGGAGACAGTCCCATGCCTCATAAGAAGCTAAAATAAAACACTTAAAAGTACCATATAACATACGAAATGTTTTCTCTTTCAGACTGATTTTTATTATTAAAAGTATCTCTTATGAAATGTTTTCTCTTTCAGACTGATTTTTTTAAAAAAAGAGAATTTGAATGGGACAGAGATACAAGCTTGGTAGATGAGAGAAATGCTGTGAATATAGTTCTCTCAATTTCCATAAGGCTTGTGACAAGGTGCCCTATGATACTCCATTATTATTATTATTATTATTATTATTATTATTAACCTTTATTTATAAAGCGCTGTAAATTTACACAGCGCTGTACATACAATCTTTTTAATTAGACGGTTCGCTGCCCTCAGGCTTACAATCTAAAAAGACATGACACAAAAGGAGAAGGGAAAGGTGGTGGGGAAGGGGATGAGGGCCAGCAGGTCTTCTCTACCTCCGAGGTCTGGACCAAGGGAGATGGACTGGAGGGAGGGCTTGGCTTCTTAATGGATGGTTAATCTTCTACCAGGGAGGCCTATTGGAGCTAGCCTGCCTCTCTAGTAGGATAATACATATAAAATACATAGCAATACAGGAAATGATTCAATAAAACAGGCAACAAAAGAACAAGATGGACAAGATGGTAAGATGTGGCCTAGGTTATGCTACTGTTGGGTGCATTTGTAGCTGACTGATAGGCTAATCTATAGAGTATTCACTAATGGTTCTCCATTAAGAAGTAATGTCAAGAAGTAACAAGTGAGTGCTGCAGGGTTCTCTCCTGGATCCAGTGCCGTTCAGTATCTATATAAATGACTTGAATGAAGGAACAGAAGGCATGCTCAGTAAATTGGCAGATGATGCCTAAATAGGAGAAGCAGTTAGAATCTCAAAAGACAAAAATAGTATCAAAATGACTTTAACAGATTGGAGAATAGAGCCAATGCTAACAAAAATGAATATCAATAGGGATGAATGTATGGTACTACATTTGCGAAGGGAAAATTACATGCACAAGTGTAAGATGGAAAATACCTGGACAAACAGTAGTGTATGTGAAAAGCACTTAGGCATCCTTTAAGAAATTTAACATGAGTCAACAGTGTGAGTTGGTAGCAAAAAAAGGTGGGGCAACACAATCCTAGGCTATATCAACATAACTATGGCATCCAGATCAAAGGATGTAAAAAAGAAAGTCAAAAAGTGACCATAAGGCCTAAATTAGATAGAGCCATGTTGAAGAAAACTGCTTAGACACAGAAAATCTGGTAAGCTCCATCTTGGCATGCTCTGTTGGTATGACAACAGCTATAACACCAGAATAAGATACAGTACAATGGACAAGTGTAACAGACAAGGGCTGCAATCCAACATCCTTTAAGTGTAGTATAAATACAGCCTCCGTTCTTCCAGTCTTTGGACCCACATCCTTCGCTTATGCATAAGGGACAAACGGAGGGAGAATGAATGGGGCATACTGCGCACCTCCGCACCTATATTCAAGCCAACGGGCTTGAATATAGGTAAAATTCCATTTTCACAAGAGGGTACGGAACGGATCCCCATGAAAAAGGAGGGGCAACTGTATGTGCATGCTGATACCCTGAGTGAACACTACATAACCACCACACAGAATATCAACATTGCACAATGTATGCCAATAACTACCGTAGGTGTCATCACATAATGCACAAAGCACAACCACTATGCAAAGTATAGGATGCAGAACCACGATACATAATATACACTGCATAGCTTGCAAAGACAAGGCAGGGATAAACATCCTGTCTATACAACTCTTCTTCCACTGATATCAGGAGAATGTCTCTTGAGCAATGGTGACTTTTTGGCCCATGTCCCTAAGAGAATTTCAGTCAAGGTTTGGAAATAGTACTTCTTCCTTACTGGTAAGTTAGCATGACTGCCATAGTCTTTTGCTTCTCAATGGCTCACAATGTTTCAGTAAAAAAAAATGTATATAAAATTGGTTTAACTACTTGTTCAGGGTGTCAACTTGGGTTTCCACCCTGCAAATAAACTGTTGAATTCAATCTACTACCAGACTCCACTCATGAACCTTACAAGGCTTTTTAAAATAAAAATCTCTTTAGATGTAATAGTAACACTTTATTGTATTTTATTCTATTTTGGTCAGCCCTTGCCCAGAATACTGGATACAGTATTCTGGGCAACATGTTTTAAGGTTATTGAGAAGCTGAAGCATATCCAAGAAGTGGATAACAAAAATGGTAAAGGGTCTGGAAACAATTTCAATTTGGGACAGTTTATGCTTAACCTGTAGAAGAGAAGATGGAGAGATGATTATAGTTAACTTTTAATATCTGAAAGACTGTCATTTGGAAGCCTTGGACAATGGAACAAACTTGTTTTCTGTTCTTACAGAGAATAGGACTTGAACCAGGACTTGAATTACAAGAAAGGAGATTCTAATTTAACATTAGGATTAACTTCCAAACAATCTGTAGGCTCGCCTTCATTGAGCTCTTTGAAACAGAAGTTGGATAGTTCGTAGGAATGCTTTAGCTATGAATTACTGTAAGAGGTCAGGCTTGATAGCCCTTTGGATCCCTTCCAGTTCTGCAATGATTGAAATATTTAACCTTACCCGCTTACTTAAAACAAAGCACACACTTAACAATTGCCACAAGATGTTGCAGAAGACAGAGCACCTTCTGGTATTTTGTTCAGGAGTACAATAAGTTTGTTTCCCAAGATTTGGCAATCCCTACCTCCCTTGATCCTGAAAGCTTGGTGGAAAGCTGGATATGGTTGGAAAGAAGGCTGTGACCAAGACACCCAGACTGCATTGGGAATGCACTGCTAGATCAGTGAACCCTGCCCCTCAAGTCTTTCTACTCATTAGTAGGAGAGGATGCCAGGAGCTTTATGGGCTGTGACTCAGTCAAATTACTCTAACTTCTGCTGCCCAGTATTAGCTAAGGTCAGCACACTCCTTTTCTTTCCTGTAGCTTCTGAGCCCCACTACCAGTACAGTATTACATAAAACTGAAATCCTTCATATTTGCAAAAAATATATATATAAGGCTGAGGCTTTCTTGGGTTTTCTTCAACAGAGAGTTGGGGATGGGTGACACCAGTTTTTAGCAGAGTTTGGAAATAAATAAAATAAAATAAAATAAAAGTTTTATTTATATACCGCGCCTTCCTTGGATCAGGGCGGTTTACATACATTATACATTATACATACAATAGGTTAAAAACAAGTCAGAGCATTATACAATAAAAATAAAAACAACAAGCCCTCTGGAAAATGGAGATTAGTGTCATCTGTCCAATGGATGGTTGAAAGAGTAGCATTATTATCCAGAATGGGTTGTAGATCATTGATGATGAACCTGAGTGGTCCCAGTTGGCAGCTGTATGTGACTACTAATGGGGTTCTGTCATTTTCCCTCTTCAATCTCTTCTGTAATAGATCAGTCCCAGGTACAAGTCTCTCCTTGTTTATTTGTTTTTTCACTTCATGTGGTGGGTACTGTTGTTTGAGGAATGCTTGTTGTAATTCCTTGAGTCTGGCATGCCTGTCTTGTGGGTCTGAGCAGATGCGATTGTATCAGAGGACTTGGCTGTAGACTATGGATCTGGTGGTGCATTCAGGGTGGAAACTGGAGCTGGGTAAGTACGTATAGCTGTCCATGGGTTTGTGATATAGTGTGGTGCTTAGATGTCCATTTTGTATCTGTACTGTGGTGTCCAGAAAGTGAACTTGTTCTATAGACAGTTCCAGGCTGAGGTTGATGGTGGGATGGAAGTTGTTGAAACTCCAGTGGAATGTCTTGAGTGAGTCTTCTCCATGAATTCCAATTATGGAGATACTGTCAATGTACCTCAGGCAGAGGAGCAGTTTCTGGATGCAGGAATCAAGAAATGGGCATGCCTTCCATGTTAGGTAGAATACATTTTTACTATTCTTCTTAAAAGTTCTGGACATTTAAATAAAATTAAATATAAAATAATCTCATTCCACTTATGTGATTTTAGTAGGTGTGCAGGGAGAGCTAAAACAGATCTGTGTAAGCAAACATGAGTCTGGCAGAGCAAAGGGCATGTGGGATGCATGACAAAAGATTTTGGATTATGTTCCTTTGTTGAATAAAGGGTATTATTTAATTTCAAACCAACATGTTTTCATTGTTATAGCAACCAGTTTGCCTGCATGCTTATTTAGCAAATACATCAGTCTCTAAACATGAAACTTGATTTAAATATACTGTATCTACCATGCCACAAAACAGTAAGTCCATATCGACTGCATTATTACTTAAGTGCTCTACTTTTTCCTCTAAGTTTTCATCTTAAATTTTAAACAAGAAGTACAAATAGCTATTTGCATTTATCTATCAAAAGCAGTCCATACATTCCAAGTACAGAAGGAAAAGCCTCAAAACTATAGGAAAAGAAAGAGCATGACTCTGAAATATCAGTTTCTCTTGATTATTCATTCAAACCTAATGCACATAGATTACTATTAGCCCCATCAGTTACAGAAACTAACAATTTTTATAGAAGCTGCAGCTCTTCTCTCCAGTTTCCTTGCTCACAGTATTTTTAGAATCTCAGCACCAACCATTCCAACTGTCAATGCTCCTACAGTATTTTGTTCCAGGAAGATCAGAATTAGGTGTTGCTTTTGCTCTCCCAACTACTGTACTATTAACTGTAAAACAGTGGCATCTTACCCCTTTCTTCCCCATTCTTTCTATGAGATTTACATATGAAGCAAAGGTTTTATTCAGGACAGCATCTAATTTGAAATTCCCCTCTGCTAATTATGACAATACTATACAGTATGTTATTTCTTAATGTTTATGTTAGTTCAGGAAAAATAATTGATGAAAGTGAAAAGTGCTTGGCAAGTGGGGGAGAGAACAGCAGCAGAAAGAAAGCAGCAGGCAACTTTGAGCTTTTATTTCTGCAGTGCTCTTCTTTTCTATTCTAACATTAAAAAAATTAAAGCTTCTACTGAGGAATATGCTCCTGTGTAAATCAAAGTTACATCTAAAGGGCATGTAATCCTTAAGTAAAGGCTAGTAAATGTATTCTGTATGCTAAATACATATTTTTGGTTCCTACAGCTTATAATTAAAATGTGGAGGGGGGATAATGAATTGTAGGGCGTAAGAGTGGATTTGGAAGATCATAACAATGCAGCTATACATAAACATGTCTATTCAGAAGGAAATCTATGTTCCACAGAATTTACTACAAAGTTGAAGAGATGCAAGATTTCAGCCTAAAACTTCTATCATTTATGCATGTAACTACAAGCCAAGACCTGATATCAAACAAGAACCCTTGGCATCATCTAGTTAAAGGGACATGGACTATTATGGTTTGCACAGTTCCCTTTCAGAAACAAAGAAATGATAAGCATGTAGCTGACATGAGACCACCTGTAAAGTTTTATCATGTAATGAGCTGACTATAAATGGAGAAAACATTGACTCATACTGTATTATATTACAATATTATCTGTAGTTAAGCCAAGATAAATCGTAAGGTAGAAATGCTACAGAGACATGACACGATTTATTAGGCTATTCTCGTATTCCCTGACACTCATGAGAATTATGAGACAAGTTTGTACTGTATCAGTGTGTGATAGGCATGACACACTGAGTCAGCCTGTACCACAACTTTACTTCCTTTAATAATAATAAGGGTGCTCAACAATGGCTCCTTTTCATCCTGGAGAAAAGTGACCAGTGGGGTCCCACAGGGCTCTGTCCTGGGCCCAGTGCTATTGAAAGTCTTTATCAATGACTTGGATGAAAGAATTGAGGGCATACTTATCAAATTTGCAGATGATACCAAATTAGGGGGAATAGCTAATACCCCAGAGGACAGGATCAAGATTCAAAATGACCTGAATAGACTAGAAAGCTGGGCCAAAGCTAACAAAATGAAATTCAACACGGAGAAATGTAAGGTATTGCACTTAGGGCGGAAAAATGAAATGCACAGATATAGGATGGGTGACACCTGGCTGAATGAAACTACGTGTGAAAGGGATCTAGGAGTCCAAGTAGACCACAAGTTGAACATGAGTGAACAGTGTGATGCGGCAGCTAAAAAGGCCAATGCTATTTTAGGCTGCATCAATAGAAGTATAGTGTCTAGATCAAGAGAAGTAATAGTGCCACTGTATTCTGCTTTGGTCAGGCCCCACCTAGAATATTGTGTCCAGTTCTGGGCGCCACAATTCAGAAAGGACATTGAGAAACTGGAGCGTGTCCAAAGGAGGGCGACAAAAATGGTGAAAGGTCTGGAAACCATGCCCTATGAGGAACGACTTAGGGAGCTGGGGATGTTTAGCCTGGAGAAAAGAAGGTTAAGAGGTGATATGATCGCCCTGTTTAAATATTTGAAAGGATGTCATATTGAAGAAGGAGCAAGCTTGTTTTCTGCTGCTCCAGAGAACAGGACCCGGAACAATGGATGCAAGCTGCAGGAAAAGAGATTCCACCTGAACATTAGGAGGAACTTCCTGACAGTAAGGGCTGTTTGACAGTGGAATGCACTCCCTCGGAGGGTGATAGAGTCTCCTTCCTTGGAGGTCTTTAAACAGAGGCTGGATGGCCATCTGTCAGGGATGCTTTGATTTGGATTTCCTGCATGGCAGGGGGTTGGACTGGATGGCCCTAGTGGTCTCTTCCAACTCTATGATTCTATGATTCTATGATTATTATTTACACATGTGCTGCTTGAGTGACAGGATTTGTGATGAATGCTGGGTCAAAGCATGCCTTCAGACCCAGTTGATGATTTTCACACAGGACTTTCTTGAAATTTGGAGGCAATGTTTTTGATGCCAAAGCATGCCAATGAAGAAAACAATCAATGTCACAATGTATGTGAGAATAACTTCTGAACAAGTGAATAACACTGTGTAGTTGGTCAATTTCACTGCTAATAAACTCATACCTCACTAGTGTGAATGAATAAACACTATGGAATAATCTTGTTTTAACATGTCTCATTCCTGACCGTTTTAGTTCGCTAACAAGTATTGCTATGTTTTTATGTTCCGCATCTCACCTCATGATTTCTAGCCTCTTCTGATACATGTTCCCAACATTCCATGTTACTACAGTATTACTATATATACTCATGTATACTTCTAGAAATTTTAGTCAGAAAATCAACCCCAAAAAACCCTAAGTCAACCTATCCACAGGTCAGTGTAAGTACTGTACTTTGACTCTTATTAAAATAAAATAACTATCCCCTGCTGAAAGGTATTATCTGTCCTGGAAGCACTGACCCCTCTCTATTCCCTCATCCATCTAGCCTTTAAGGTGAGCGCAAACAGTAATGCCTGCTGGGATTTTGAAATTTTTTTGGCATTGTTTTCCTTTGTTTCATCCTTTAGAATGATCCTTGGTTACATGCTCCTAAATTTTAACCTCAACTAATCTGAGTCATATCAAAATCCATAATTTTGGCCCCAAAAACTGCCCTCGACTTATACATGAGGTCAACTTATAGCTGAGTATTTATGGTGTATCTGTTTTGAAGTTCTGGACTTTCTTTTCACTCCTTAGCATGTCAGCAGCTGAACATCCTTTTGGGATAGGTCCAGTTGTATTATTAAGAACATATACTTTTTGTTTGTTCTTCACTAATAGCTGATCAGTGCTTTCGATCCGGGGTCTCATCTTAGTATTCTCTCTTGCTACACTATGGAATGTCTCATCCTAAGGTTTTCAAAGTAAAAGACATTCAAAAGTGATTTACCAGTTCCTTCTTCTATGCAGTATTAACAAGGGTTAACTATACTGCTATGACAGAACCTCCTCTAAGAACTACTGTAGATTTATTCCGCCTTCAAATCTCAGAAAGGACCCAGCCACTACTTTCACTTTTTTACTGCTATCCTTAAGTGTATAAAGCTAGGATCCCAAGTGTCTCTATAAACCAGTTTCAATATTTTAGCTAGTGTATTCTCTCTTCTTTCCAGTTTCTAATAATCAATGCAGTCAGAGTCAACCACTATAAAACAAAGAGTAACTTTCATTAAGAAACATACCAAAAAAAAAGCATCTTTTGTGAGTTAACTTAAAGCTCAGTATAGTTACATTAAAATCAAACACTTGGCAGGCTCTAGCTGCTCTTTATTTAACTCCCTTCCTCTAGAATCTCTAGCAATTCCCAAACTTTAGTCCTCCAGATGTTTTGGACTTCAGCTCCCAAAATTCCCAACTGCTGACCAAACTGGCTGGGGCTTCTGGAAGCTGAAGTCCAAAACACTTGGAGGACCAAAGTTTTGGAATCATAACTCTGGACATACATCTCTGGCCAATTCCTCGGCTATCCCAACTCTTTTCTCCCCTCTCTCTGGCTAGAACCACCAAGCAGACCAGCTGTCAAAACTTAACTCTGTTTTTTAAGGTTACCCTCTCACCAGGAGGCCCACCCCATCCCATACAACTAGGCTAGGGTACGCTCCTCTTGCGCTGTCTGTTGCCTAGCAACAAGCTATCAAGCTGCAAAATAGCCAGATCCGAAACCCATTTCGTCACAAAGGCATTGTCAAAATCTCAAATCTTCCTTCTGTGTGACTTCCTACTACTGCTTCTCCCCAGCAGCTTCTTTTCTGAAGCTCTTCTGTCACCACCACCACTGGAGCGCTGTATTTGCCAGTTCTGTTTCCCATTCTAGGCAACTTAACATACAGTAATTATTTTAGGATCCAGATAGCAGATAATATGGTACGTTATTTCCAGGCTACCTTTCTAATATTCTTTCAGCTGCAGACAATGTCAAATCAATGTGTTGAAAATATTAACATGAGAAGTCTTACACTGTCTCCAAGGTGACGGGATAAATCTTTATCTCAAAGAATATACTGTATTACAATACAGAATAGAGGAGGCGGGCTATACCTCCAGTAACATCTCAGATATGTCCTTCTCAGTTACATTCTTTGTTTTAAAATGCTGGAACAAAACTGAGCAGAAAATAACTTAAGTAAAGTAATACACCTTTTAAAAAGAGGTTTTCTATTAACTATTGTATAGAAACATCACATTCTGAGTGAAATGGAAAAGCCACTGCTTAGAATACTGCAACCTCACACTTTTGTAAATGGAGCAGTACACTGTATTCTGCTTTGGTCAGGCCCCACCTGGAATATTGTGTCCAGTTCTGGGCGCCACAATTCAAAAAGGACATTGAGAAACTGGAGTGTGTCCAAAGGAGGGCGACTAAAATGGTGAAGGGTCTGGAAACCATGCCCTATGAGGAACGATTTAGGGAGCTGGGGATGTTTAGCCTGGAGAAGAGAAGGTTAAGAGGTGATATGATAGCCCTGTTTAAGCAGCTCCAGAGAACAGGACCCTGAGCAATGGATGCAAGCTGCAGGGAAAGAGACACCTCAACATTAGGAGGACCTTCCTGACAGTAAGGGCTGTTCGACAGTGGAACACACTCCCTCAGAGAGTGGTGGAGTCTCCTTCTTTGGAGGTGTTTAAGCAAAGGCTGGATGGCCATCTGTCGGGTATACTTTAAGTGAGAGTTCCTGCATGGCAGGGGGTTGGACTGGATGGACCTTGTGGTCTCTTCCAACTCTACGATTCTATGAACTGAAGGCCCTCTAAAGACTAGTACAGTACTTACTTTGAGGCTTATTGTGTTGCCTGAACAAATCCCAAAAAGGTGTTCAGAATCTTAAAAAATTAACACTCTTCTTGATAACAGATACAAAATCCTACAAGGCATGCATTTTCTTTGGGAAACAGATCTAAACACTTCCATCTCACATAGAGACTGAAATAGCATTTAGCGCTTCTTTTAAGGCTACTTCAACCTCTTCTGGAATTTTTATTCCTTATCAACTGTCCTTAATTATTGTACAAACTTATGTTCATCTTAACTAGTGGAGGAGGTTGTGGGTTCTGGCACTGAATGAAAAATTAACAGCTAAATGTAAAGTTCTTCAAGGGGAAACAAGGACTGATGTGTTTATTGAGATGTGACAGTCATTCATTGCTTTTGTAAACAATACAGTCGGCCCTCTATTTTGACGGAGATCCGTTCCAGAGGGGTTCCCCCCCCATGCGGGCGAACGGAAAATGGATGCCGATATTCAAGCCCCATAGGCTTGAATGGAGAGCATGCCATGGGAGCACACCCCATTGAAATCAACTGAGGTCATCCCTATGTGAATATTCAATACCGCGAATCTCAAGTCTGCGAGAATGGAGGGGCAACAGTATATCTGATATTCCAAAACTGCTGGGGTTTCTGTATAAATATTGAAAACATTTCTTACAGGATCATTGATACTTTAGATTTTGGGAAGTGAAGATTCAATATTATTCTCAGGAAACAGAAGGAAAGAAATATATTCACTGGAACAGAAGGAAATAATGTTTATACTGTGTTGGGAAATTTCTTCTATTTTTAAGAGGGTTTCTTTTAAATATAATCCCTTCAGTCATATATTTATGCGTATCATTTTGCACTGGTATTCTGGGTTGGTACTAGAACTAATAAACATTATTTAAACCAAAAAAAAAACACTGCCTCCTTGAACTGTCTAATACATTTGATAAGAATAATTTAATCTATATAAAGTACCACTGGACATTTTAAAGAAGTTCGTTTTTAAGTTAATGTTAATCAAATTTGTTGACACATACCTGAATATCCATGTCCGTTTTTAAACTTGTATAGTATGGTTAAGTGTTATCCCAAAAGATAGCCAATTAATAATAATATAAATGCTACTGTGAAATTACTTGAAAAAGGTTCAATTGCCCAATTTTATCTTTTATATATATATATCAATATATTTTACTAGATGTTTTTATGTGACTGATCTGAGGGGAAATGAAACATAGTTGGTCCGAAACCTTCCAGCTTACTGAACTTTTCACACAAAATAACTTGGTTATAAAACAAGAATGAGTCCCTTGATACTTTAAAGATTAACAAATGCATTCAAGCACACATTTTTGCATACATAGCCTACCTAACTCCATTCTGTACAAAAGGTCACTGCATAATAAATTTGTCTTTAAACTACTACAGATCTTTGTTGTTTTAGCTGCAATAGACTAACGTGACTACCCCTTTGGAAATGGTTATGAAACATTAGACTGAAACTTGGAAATGTTTCCATACAGAACATTCATCCAAATTACCTTGTGCTGTTCATTACTGTTGCTAGTGGGGATAAACTGTGGCTAAAACATTCTCCTGATTAAAAGCATTTTTAACTGATGTCAAGAAATTAGGCATCTATCATTATGCAGGTAGTTCCTTTTTATAAATCCCAGCAGATCATCTATTCTTTAACAGCAGCACTGCTGCTGAACTTTCAAGTAAACAGTTTGAGTACGTGCTATTACAGAACTACTTAAATCCCTGCACTGCAAACTTTACAGTGCTTTGAGATCATATTTAGATGAACCTAAGATCATATTTAGAGGAACTGGCATACTCTTGAGATCACTAAGGTGCCAACTTTCCATCCCCAGACTTATCTTACGCTATATTATGTCCATTGAAACCAGAAATGCACCTTCTATGTCTAAACTCATTTTAAACCTTTATTTTTAAGCAACGGAAAAGCACATGGAAACCATGTGCCTTCTTCTGAAAGAAAACCAGACTTCTAGGAGTAAGTTTCTCCGTGTTTTTAATCAAAAGAAATTTGGACTAGGGATTGTTATTCACAAGAACGATTGGGAGGTGAATACTGCTCCAACCAGCATCCCCACAGGATCCACTTTCGCTCACTTTGTATATAAGGTTACTCTTTGCATAAGCTTGTTCTTTCAGTTCTTGAGTTCTAACTGCTGTATCACTGGGATAGTGATCAAGCAACAGGTGTAATAGTTATGTTGAATAATAAATATAGTTTTATTGGATACAATTTGAGATGATATGTAATTATTTAACTCTTTACTCTCTAGCACATTTAAAAAGGAAAAAGTTTCCCCTTTCACATACAACTGTAGGAGGCAGTGCTCACCTCCATTACTAAGCCGAGGCAGCCAGGGTTCTCATTGTATTCAAAGTGTCTTTTATACAGTATTAGAATACTCACAAATCACTACCTAATGCAGTGTTTACACACACAATCTCCTGCCTCAGAACTCAGATCTTTGTTCTCCCTCAGTGTTTTCATCCAAACACTGATCATTATACTTTCCTTCTTACTCTGATCACAACATTTCCTACTCTCCTATATCTAAATTCACTCCATTCCAACTTGTCACCCAGTCCTTCTACATTCCACACTTACCATACACTATAATAATACAAATACGTAAACTACACTGCAATCTATGTAATGTCACAATGCAAGTGATACATGTACTACTCACTCTTGCATTATATTTGGCCTTCTCTGTGGTGTCCTCTACCCTACGGAATTTACTCCTGAAAGCTACACTGGTAGTTCCATTACTTGCTGTTTTTAATCTTATGAATATGAGTCTTAGACGTGGTCAAGAAACATATTAAGTAAATAAAACAGTGGAGATTACTGTTACTCTGCATATCTTCAGAAAAAAGTACCCATGGCAAACATGAAAAATCTAACATTTAAAAGCAAGATGTAAATATACATGTATTTGCTACCCAGTGCTTGTCCTATTCTATTAAAAATATATAACGTGAACACTGTTGAACTCTAAATGAAATAGGATTTACTTCTAATAAACACATTTGTCTCCCTTAAATTCACTTGAATAGTTCAAGCCCTGTAGAAATAAAAAAAAAAACCTGTCATATTCTGGTATGTAGAAGATGTATACCAGAAAAAAAAAAAGTATCAGTACAGGGTCTGTTTCAAACTGCATCAAGGTAATTAAAATCAGTAATGATTAAAACACCTAAACCAAAAGGAAAGACAATGTGTTTGCCAATTCCAATGTTCCCAAACAAAGATCTGTCTAAATCTTTTTATCAATACATATATTATATATTAGATAATCCTAACCCCATAGGAGCATGGCAGGCAGTGGCAGGTACAAACTGGACTTTCATATGGGCCTTGTACCCATACTACAATATTTCATATGGGACTTGTGTCCATACTACAAAAGTTTTTTGTATCCCATGGGTAGCTGTCCCTAAGCTTGGGAAACATTTTGCTGTCATAGCTCATATGCCTATTCAGTCAATTGTAGAACATCAACACTGTGGGATTAGAAGGTGGTGGTATTAGATCACAGTACAGAGACTCATCCATCCCCCTGCACTTTCAACATAGCACTACTAATGTCAGCCTTAATACCTTACCCCTTCCCTTCAATAACATACAGTCAAGAACTTGCATCCCTGCTTGGAAAGACATTCACATACATGTTAGTTCCTCCACTAGCCTGGAATATATCAGTCCAACACACATAATAAGTGACAATACAATTTAGAATTCAAGTACAAGCGTTCCTTACACTTAATGATGCAGAATGTAAAATGTTCAGAGAATCCTGAAATGGACAAATAATGTAACTTAAATTTCACTCTCTGGCAGAGTTCTCCTATTAGCCTATTAGTTAAGACAAGTATTTCAATCTTAAGATGCTTCTGAAAAATCATCCACATCTCAAGTTCACAGAAGGGGGGGGACAGATGACATAGCACTTTGTTCATATTAAGATTACAGTGGTCCCTGCACATTTGCAGGGGTTAGGGATAAAGGAGCCCCATGAATGTGGAAATACCACAAATAAAAAACACTATTCTTTTTACCTGGTAGAACACCGCTCTCTAAATCTCCAGGTCCTCCAGTGCAACTCTATGATCAACATCTGCCAGAAACTGACCACTGATTCATGCTGCAGAACCTACAAATGCATAGAGAAGTGTTTTCTCTAGGAACTCCTAGGTTCTCCAGCACAACTCTATGGTCAACGTCCATCAGAACTATGTCAGAGGACCTAGAGATTCCCAGAGAGACCATATTAATCAAATCTGCAAATAATCAAATTTGCATATGTGGAAGGCCAACTGCAGTTGTATATAGTATTTCCTAATTATGTAGATCCTAATGCTATTCCCATGTTTCTATACCAGTAAAGCTATATGCCAGTCAATTTTCTGGAAGAGAAATTTGAAATTTTATAAAATATAATTATCACTATCTAGCAACTGAAGCTTTAGCTTTCATCTGAAGTATGTGATAATAGTAAGATGCAGGCATACAGTTAACTTCTATAAAAATAGTGTGTTCGGTAATTATAAACTTCCTAACAAGCCAACCTGCAAGAAATGTAACTCAGAATAGGCTTCTCTCCCTTTTCTATTACAGCACTATATGAAAGGAAAGGATGAGATTCTGCAGCAACAACCTAATCCCTCCACCACAGTAACCTGTGGCTTCCAAAGGGAGCCCTCATAGCATAAGGCTATGTTGGATTAGGTTGACAGGAGTTAAGATATCCAATCATACTTGGAGAGATACATGTTCCTCACCTCAGATCTAGATTATTCTACAAGTCTGGCATCACTTCCAGCCTTATATCCCTAGGGAAGTAATGTCGGAAGAACCATTCTTAGTGAGTCAAGCTCTTGTCCACTTTCCAGTACCAATATTCTCCTGGACAAAGCATTTCTATATCTCTTTTTGGAAGTGCACTTAGATATTTTCTCAATGAAGAAAAGGAGGTTTGTGTAAGCTAGTGCAGAAAGTACTAATCATCATATCCGGAGAAGCATAATATCGTCCAGATTGTTTAGTCAGGTGTCAGTAGCCATATGAGAAATAAACATCCTTTTTAAAAAAATTGTTTCCACTCCCAAGCACATTGATACTGAGAGGTCTGACATTTTAATATTTTATGTTTATTTTCTTCATGTTTACAAATACCTTTGAGTGGGTTGATCTGTTTCCTCTGTTCCCACAGTATACAGAAAACCTGTACATTCTTAACACACTTATGAACTAGATTAGGCCGAGATAATGGCTGAAGGGCACCTAGAACAGGAATTTGATCCTACAATCCAGCACAATCTAATACACCACTGACTAAAAACTATGAGTTATAAATCAATACCTGACCTATTTATGGGAACACCACAGCAAATAAAAATAGTAACCCTACTCGTGACATTTTTTTACAATGATCACCTTTGTTATTATTATTTACCAGACAGAATGCATATATAGCTACTTTCTGCATCTGTTGCACTCTGATAGCCTGGAGAGAGAGAAACAGGAGAAACAGGAGAATAAGAAAACTGTTTTTGAAATCCACAAGAATGTACTTGTGTTTACTTGAAAGCAATTGTTTTTTTGTGGTACAGGCTTAGAGAAAACTGTGATGTGTATTTAAAATATTCTCATGTGACCCATTAGGAATAAGCGTTCTTCCTCTCATCTCATGTCCTCACACGTTCCTCAAAACATTTTACTGTGTGGAATTGGTCCTAACACTAATGCCACTGAAACAGTTTTAAAAACAAAGTAAAGAGAGAAGACAGTTGATGGCTGTGACCTTAAAAATATAAGTACAGACACACTGTGGATATTAAAGGAGCAAACAACTTACTGCGGTGTATACAATGTAAAATCAGGTGATGGTTGAAAAGACAAGTATCTACATGGTTTCACAATTGAAATCTCAGAACCAGACTAAATGCAAGAGGACAGCCATGTGCCTTTTATTCACATGCCTGCCCACTTCACACATAACAGCAGGGTGTTGTTTATTTGTTTCATGAAAGGAGCTGAAGCCTCTCACAACTGACCTTTCTGGGATCCTTTGCTTCAAGCAGTTTTGACCCAGAGCCAGACTATGATAAAAGTACTTCAGGAGCGCAATGATGTGAAATGAAAGCTGGATTATTTTTGCTCCACTCATGTGCACTTTGTTTCCTCACCCCTGCTTCTTTTATGTGAAGGACAGTAACATCCATGCACATGGATGCCCAGGCACATTTATTCTGAACCTAAAATACTTACACCAGTAACTATGGTCTTTATCTATGATAGGCATCTTGTCATTGAGCACAGTCCGTTTCTGTGGCGTTCCTAATAAAATGATCAGAGACTATTTACAGCAGGAGATAGGAAGAAACAACTCACTTGACAAGGACTTCCTTCAGTGTCAAGACTAAAGGCTTATGCAAATATTTGCATGTAGATTTAAAGATATGAGGGGAAACGAAGAATGAAACCCACTGATTCAGGGGGGCAGATTTCTAAACAAATGCTTTTTTTACTTAAGACTGTAAATCTGCTTTTAATCAAATTCAGGAACTGAACAGATCAATGCCATGCCACTGATTCAACATAGTTCAGCTGTTCTGGGATTCTGCAAACTATTCATATTTGACATTTAGCGTATCAGCTTAGCACTGTTCTGAAAATAAGCAAATGCTTGAAGCGCTGCAATTAAGACCTCTGAAATGTTGAATTATAGATGTACCTCTGAGAAATACATCCTTTCCATATCTCCCAACTAAGATGGCTGCCAGTGAACTCCTTCCTTGCACCTGTGTAAGCCACTTGATATTAAAAGTATCCAGCAGTCCACTTACAAGTCTGTTAAAACATAACTCTTTGGGCATGAGGCTGTACTTGGTTTTCTCGGCATCCTTTCTATCTGGATGCCTAGAAAGGTATGTCTTCTTCACCGTTTTTAAACTGTGCCATAGGCCACTTCTTTAACGTTACTCCTATTTTTGACCAAGTTCAAGGTCAGCACCTTCTCTTTTTAAGCCCCATTTCTTCAGGCTTGGAAGTCCAGGCTGTACAGAAAAGGCTGCCCAAATTCCTTATACAGATGAAAAAAAGCTGAATTCCTAGCTGTATCAAGGCCAAGCAGAGGCTGGTAAAATTATATCAACGCCAAGTCCTAATAGATTGATCTTTAAGTGCTATCATTTAGAAATATGCACAATTGCCTCAAAGTAAACGGACACCAACTTAGGCCACCTGAACCTTATCCAGCTCATCTTTATGAAACCATGATGGCCGAAGCATATGCTAGGAAAGACAGTACGCCGTTTCTAATTTGTAAGGCCAGAAACTAAAACTCTCACGCAACAGAAAACTGAGGTTTGCCCCCACCAGAAGTTATATTTCCATTATAATTCTAGAAAGCATTGCCGTTCCTTTTTAGAGCCCAGCCCAGATCTTGGCCACCTTTTAACTCAAAGCAGCTCCATTTCCCTAATAGGTCTGAAAACCCTAGGCCTCTGGCAGCCTCCACCGGAGGCAGTCGCCCTTTCCACACCCCCTTCTTTGACAGGAACAAGCCTGCGCTGCTCTTGCCGCCTTCTCAAAAAACATACCCAGTATCATCCCCAGAGCTTCCCCTGGACTTAAAAAGATGTAGGCCCTTTTTTCAGATTGGGAGGAGGAGGAAGAGGAGGAGGAGGGGTCAGCCCTGGAGATGAAGGCTGAGCGCCAACCTCCCTCAAGACAGACCCTGGCATAAGACAACATGTTTGCTCCATGTGCAGCAAGGCAGCCATTCCAGTTCCAGGCTGGCTAAAGGGAATACCCATTTCCTGATGCTTCCTCCACCCCACAAAGGGACAGCAGACTTTGGGGGAACCCCAAGGCACCCAGGCAGGACGGCAAGCCACTTCCCCCGCCCTCAGCGTTTCCACTCCACCTTATTTTGAAACTGTGTACGTATGTGTATATACTGTATGTATATAAGTGTGTGCATGCACATTTATATACATATATATATATATATATATATATACACTATATAGAATATGAGTATATATATATATATACACACACACAGTATGTATACTTGTGTGAATATATATAACATGTGTGTGTATCTACATATATAGCATGTATACACACATACACAGAGAGTATATATGTGTGTATACATATGCAGTGTGTGCGTGTGTGTATGTATGTATATAGTCACCCCTCCATTTTCGCGGACTTAAGAGTCCATGTCCCTCGCCTGTTCATTGGTGGTAAATGGAGGGGGACAAAATGGGACGTGTGTTGCCATTCAAGCCAATGGGGCTTGAATATTGGCGATTTTTCATTTTCACAGGGGGGTCTGGAAAGGGTCCCCATGAAAATGGAGGGGTGGCTGGAGAGAGAGAGAGAGACTGGATGTATGTGTGCATATATAGTATGTATATATAGTTAATACCTCTTTAACTCCTTTTCTCCATAATTGTGTATCTCCTACATTAGATGCTGCCACTGTCATAAAAGTAACTTACTGATACTGATTCAACTAAGCCTGGCAAACAGACATGGAATCTATTAAATCTTGTTCTGCCAATAAGTGTGTGTGTGTGTCTGTATAGCATGTATGTATGCATGTCTACGTATGCTTGTATATCTATATATCTGTAATGTATGCCTGTATATCTATATATAGCGTGTGTGTGTGTGTGTGTGTGTGTATATATATATATATAATTATGTGTGGAGATAGTGTGTGTATATATATGTGTGTATATATGCACATATGTATATGTATATACATGTGTATATATGTGTGTGAATATATATATATATACACACGTGTGTATGTATGTACGTGTGTACATGTGAATACATATATATGTATACACACAAACACACACACATATATGTGTGTGTATATGTGTATGCATGTACATATATATATACACACACACACTGATACACACACATATATAATATGTGTCTGTGTATATGTACATATATGTATACAGACCCCTCTTCTTCCTTCCCTCTCACCTTGCTGCCGGTGCCGATGTCGGTGGTGATGCTGGTGCTGCTGCTGCTGAGGCTGGAGCAGCATCTTCACCTCGCCGTTCTCCTCCCAGCCGCCGACGCCTCCGCCTCCGCCACTGAGGCCTCCCCTCCGCCCTCCTCCTCCTCCGGAGGCCCCCGAGCGGGCCCCGGCCGGTCTCCTGGCCTTCTCCTTGTCCCTCTGCTTCTCTTTGGTCCTCTTGGTCTTGCTGCTGCTGCTGCTGCTGCTGCTTCTGCTGCTGGTGCCTCCTCCTCCTCCCTCGACGACGACAACGGCGGCGGCGGCGGCGGGGCCCAAGCGCCGATGGGAGTGAGAGGAGGAGGAGGACGAGGAGGAGGAAGAGGGCGGCGGCAGGAGCAACTTGTGAGGCGGGAAAGCGACGCTGCTGGCGCCCGAGGCGAAGGCGGTCAGGCTCCACAGAGAAGGCCCCACTGGGATGTGAGGCTGAGGGAGAGAAGGAGGAGGAGGAGGAGGAGGAGGCGGCGGCTGCTGCTGCTGCTTCCTGTTGCCGCCTCCCTCGCCGTTGACCCTCTTGGGGCCCTTGAGGCCTCGCTCCTCGGCCTTCAAGCGCTTGGAGGCCGGTTGGAAGCCGCCTCTGCTTCCGCCGCGCTGAGAGGCCGCGCTGGAAGAGAGCGGCTGCTGAGGCGGAGGCGCCACCGTCGCGCCTCGCGCGGGACTCAGAGGCTCCGCCATTTTGTGCTTCTATTTACCTCTCTCTCGTCAGTCAGCCGGGATGGCAAAAGGGGCGGGGGCAAGGGAGGAGGGGCGGGACTAGGGCGACATTCTCCTCCAATCGGAACGGGGCGAGGAGAGGAGAGACGGCGGAAGGAGCCAATGGGATTCCAAAGAAATAAGGCGAAGGGGAGACAGACAGCGGGAGGAGCCAATGGGGCTCCATAATAAGGGGAATGGGGTTGGCTGTGACCGTAAGAGTCTCTGCCTCAGTGTGGCGCAGTTTGTGAGAGAGGAAGGAGCGCCTGCTGCTGCTACTGCTGCTCTTCTTGGAGGCTCCCCTGAAGAAGGATGGGAGTCCCCTGAGGAAGCGGGAAAGAACGAGCAGGAGGAGGCTGTACAGCTCCCTTTCGTCGGCGAAGGGGTGTGTTCTCCTCTATGGTGAATAATACGGTTTGAGCCCGCTTTAAAGCCGCCTTGGCTCTCTGCTGTGGAATTCTGGGAAATTGTCGTTGCTTGAGGCACCAGAGCGGGACTTGTAAGCTCCCCCCGTCCCATATGTGCATTAGAAAGGGTTGGCGACCTTCAAGAAGATAGAGCTATCTATCTATCTGCCTATCTGTAACTTCATGAAGGGCACCAAGCCTTTCATAGATAGATAGATAGATAGATAGATGTATATAGATATATCTTCTTGAAGGGCACCAAGCCTTTCATATATGATGTAGATATATCTTCTTGAAGAGCACCATGCCTTTCATATAAATAGATAGATAGATAGATAGATAGATACAGATATACCTTCTTGAAGGGCACCAAGCCTTTCATAGATAGATAGATAGATAGATAGATAAATGTATATACATATATCTTCTTGAAGGGCACCAAGCCTTTCATATAGATAGATAGACAGATAGATAGATGTACAGTATATAGATATATCTTCTTGAAGGGCACCAAGCCTTTCATATATAGATAGATAGAAGTAGATATATCTTCTTGAAGGGCACCAAGCCTTTCATATAGATAGATAGATAGACAGATAGATAGATAGATAGATAGATAGATAGATAGATAGATAGATAGATAGATGTATATAGATACATCTTGAAGGGCACCAAGCCTTTCATAGATAGCTAGATAGATATAGATGTACGTATATAGATAGATCTTCTTGAAGGGTGCCAAGCCTTTCATATATATATACACACACACACACACACACTCATTCCTCCATAGTTACGCCTTTGATATTTGCGGATTTGATTAATATGTTCTCTCTAGGAATATCTAGGTCCTCCAGTGCAACTCTATGGTCAACTTTAACTACAAGTTGCACTGAAAGACCTAGAGATTCCTAGAGAGAGTACTCTACTAGGCCTTTGTAGCTCCTCCAGGGCAGTTCTGTGGTCAGTGTCTGTCGGACGTTGACCACAGAGTTGCCCTGGAGGACCTAGAGATCCCTAGAGAGGTGTCCTCTCAGGTAAAATACATGGTGTTTTTGTTCTTTGCGGTGTTTTCCATATTCACGGGGGTCTTGTGCCCCTAACCCTAGCAAAAATGAAGGAACAGGTACTATCTATATATCCATTTTTAATGCATGCCTGTTTGCGGCTGCCATTTTAGAAGATGCCTTCCTTCTCCTCCTCCTCTCTTGGGCCAGAGAATGCCTCTTCTAAGATGGTGCCCTTTGAGGCATGCTTGTGTTCCTGACCGTGATACGTGCATTTAAATTGGTTTTAATACAGCAAATAGATTAAGAATGCAAGGTTATCCACTCTTGTCTGGGATTAAGGCCCATTTACCTCTGTGGGGCTTAGTTTTGGACCGCCACATGGCTGCCATCTTGGTGGCACTGTTGAAAGCATGCATACATTTATGTTTCTGGGTTGTGAGGAACGGTTCTGACCCAAACAAGGCGCCTCCTGAATACCATTGAAGGTGGGTTGGCTCCCTGTTGTTCTTTCTGTTCTAACCAGTGGTGAGGTGTTGGGTCCAAGCAGTTTCTCCTAGGTCCAAAACACACTGCAGAAATAACCCAGTTTGGGACTGCTTCAACTGCCCTGGCTCAATGCTAGGGAATCCTCAGGATTATGGTTTGTTGTGGCACCAGAGCTCTCTGACGGAGAAGGCTCAAAACTACATTAACGTGGAGTGCAATTGGCATATGATTCTGCTGCTACTATCACAAGAATTACCCCAAGTTTTTCTGGGCTATCCGAAATGTTTTTGTTGTATGCCTTCGAGTGTTTTCCGATTTATGACAAACCAATGGGGTTTCCTTGGAAAATTTCTTCAGAGGGGTTTTGCCATTGCCATCCTCTGAGGTGAGAGAGTGTGACTTACCCAGAGTCACGCTCTCGGTTTACATGACTGAGCTGGGATTCGAACCCTGGTCCCTAGAGTCGTTGTCTAATGCACAGGCCATTACACCATGCTGGCTCTCGTGTCTAAATTACAGACTCTCTGGCTATATAGGCTTCCTATTGTAGTAGGGAGGGTGTAATATTACATATAATACTCCATATAAACATGTTATGGTGGCTCGGTAGTTCTGTGCACAGTATTTGATTGAGTCCAGCCTGAGGAGCGTGTCTCAGGAGGAAGGAAGCTCTTGTTGGTGCCCATACCTTGTCCTTATTTCCAGATGCCAGATAATACATTTCAATTTACCGTACTAAGGCCTGTTACAGACTGCCAAAATAAAGCTGCTTCGGGTCTCTTTGGAGGTATGTTATTTAAATGATGCCTGGGTCCTAAGAGTCCGGAGGTCGCGCCAAAGCCACACTCCATTTCTAAGCACTGGAGCGCAGCTTTGGTGCAGCTTCCGGATTCTTAGGATGCATGCGTCATTTAAACAGCATACCTCCAAAGAGACCCAAAGCCGCTTTATTTTGGCAGTCTGTAACAGGCCTAAGCCACATCGAAATGCAGCTTTGCCTTAATTGATTTAACCTCGCACTAAAGAAGAACCCATGGTTCATCTCAAGAATATTATCATGAGCGATTAAAACATGTATTAAGGATATACATAGGGAAAGCACAGTATGTACCAAAAGAAATATGTTAATATTCACATCAAAAGATACTGAGCTCATGGACAGAGCAGATTGGTGCCATTTCACTCTCATATATGCATAACCAAGGAAAGGGGTCACACAACTAGGCTAGAATATATAATCAGAAATGATGGTTTTGAGTTGCACCGTATCTCCAAAACAGCTGTTCAGTTCGATCTGTAAATAGTATTTGGTCCTTCGTGAAAGACTGAGCTGCCTCCAAATATTAGACTGTTCAAGTCAAGATGCTGCAATCTGGTTTTCTTAGGAGAGATATGTGGACAAATTAAAAGATGAAGTAATTCATGGATACAACGCTAAAAATGTCGTGTTGCCTATTAAGTGAAGATGTATCTTGACTTAGCAGTGTAGTTTTATTTATATTGCCTGCTATTAAATCCACACATATCATTGAATAGTGCAGTAACACTGATGGATTTAGATTAGAAATACTAAAATAGACATTAACAGTAATGTACATAAGAGCTGCTGTAATAACTACTTCTTTCTCCTAAGCATAGATTTCTGGTTGTTCTTTAAAAAAGAAATAGTTGGAAAACCTGAAGCACAACTGACAAGAAAGCACACAGCTAAGCATAATTTGGCTGTCCATTCACTATGTTTTCTCTCTTGGCAGGCATTCATTACTTTCTTATTGGCAGAACAAGATTTAATAGATTCCATGTCTGTTTGCCAGGCTTAGTTGAATCAGTATCAGTAAGTTACTTTTATGACAGTGGCAGCATCTAATGTAGGAGATACACAATTATGGAGAAAAGGAGTTAAAGAGGTATTTTCAGTTCTTATCAAAATCACACCCATATATATATAGTTGAGATGCCACTGGGCTAGTTTAACTTTAATATGCAGATGGTTATTGATGTACAAGCCTCTCACTTTAGACAAGATGAGACATATGCTTAAAATCAAAATAGCAGCACTGTCCACTTCACTAGAGAGTAGGTCTTATTGAACTCCATGGGATTTTGTTCTAGGTGTCATGCATCTTACTATTAATATTATTGCAGCATTTGGGATGAACATACTTAGAAATATATGCTTCATTGGCAGTGTTTGGTTGCACAAGAGCTACCCTTACTTCTAGGATCAATATCCTGCATGTGTTGATGATCGATTCCCAAATCAAGTGCCAGACAAGCTCTCTGTATCAAATTATATCAATTTAGAGACAGGTTTTTGTTCCCAATGAAAACTTCATGCATGGCACTTGAGTGATGCAGAATGAACTAGAATTTTAAAAGGAGAGTGCTGGAAGTTGGTTTTTGGTATTAAGATCCTTGCTAGTATCCCTTCAAAATGCTTGAAGGGATACCAATGGGGTGGAGGTGGAATACCAATGTCATGGTCTCATTGCTTCCCTCCAGTAGTTCTTGGTTTTCATTTGGAAGAAAAGAAATGTTTGTGTTTAAAAATAAATTCAAACATCACACATGCATAACCTTATGAAGGAAAATGAATTTCTGAACTTGTTTAAGCAGACAATGGAGAAAGCATTCATTTTCTTTCCTTTCTTTAAAAACTGCAGTAAGACAACCCGCTGTGCTATGGTTTGTTCTTTCTGCTTGGAAAGGTTTTCTGCCATCTCCATCTCAAAATCTTTGTATTCCTAATGATCTGTTATAAATACAATGTGTGCAAGTTTAAAGGTCTAAAGAACAGACCTGATAAGAGTTTTTGAGTAAAGGATGTACAGTAGTTGAGTGGGCAGCTACTGAGTGTGGATGGACTTCATTGGCTTCCAGGGAGCACTATGTTCACAATGATTTCATTTCACTAAGTGGATCCCTTCCATTCCCTAAAGGCCCTGAATACGGGGGTTTTTTCAACTCTGGAAGGGGCTACGCTGCTTTAAAACAACAGTGGTTTTTTTCCCAACTAGGAACTAAACCAGCAGTTGACTTTGTTTACTTCTTGGTTGAAAAATTAAGTGCACTGATAAGCAGTATAGAAATGTTATTGCTATTCAAGTAGCCTGTTGACTTATGGCAACCCCATCAATGTCATAGGGTTTTCCCAGGCAAGGACTACTCAGAGGTGTTTTTGTCAGTTCCTTCCTCTGAAATATATATGTATTCGCTTATATACATATTCATGCATGACTGAACTTACATACAGTTGTATCTATTGCAATTGACTGAGTTTTTTTTTTTTTAAATGCTTCCACTGGCATAAAGTCTTCTCTCCAAAATGAGGAAGGGATATTTTTAGGGAGGTTAGCCAAGTAGTACACTGCTGTAACAAGTGTCTGAAAATCCTTGCATTGACCTTTTAAAGGCCTTGTTGCAGCGTGAGAGGGAAGACAGAAAGAAAAAAAGGAAGCGGATGGGCCAGAGATTCCTATCTGGTTTACAAGCAGATAAACAAAGGCCTAAATGGGAAAATGCATTAAGAAAGTCAAGGAGAAGAAAAACAGATGGGGAGCATAGGGCATTGAGCTTGGAGGTAGCCTGGGATGAGGATGTATCATGTAACAGAACAAACTTGTTAAACACGTTTTCCAAGAATATCATAGGAGCAAACATAGGATGGGCAAAGTAGGATGTAAAACATGAGCATTTTTATGTTAAGAGCATTTCCCAACAGTATTTTCCTGTGGTAATTATATTTATGTATTAAAAACATAACGTTTCTTGTAAGATATCTGTTGTCTTAACAGTGTTAAGGATTTCTGATGCAGACCTAATGAACTGCTAGGGGCAAAGAGAGTGTAGAGGTACTGCAGATGAAAGCTGAGGAACGCATCTGTTTATGGATGTGCATTCCACCTACAAATCTTACATTATGCTTCCATAGATGTATAATTGGAAAGTGCTCCAGTGATTTTTCTTGAGAGTAGCTATATGTGTGTAAACCTGGTTGCTTAATTTCCCCATTGAGTAGAGACTAACTCCATGACGACTAATACAGTGTCTGCCATGGCATTTCTCACAGCTGGCTGAACTCTACATAGACTCCTCCCATCCTAGACTGTTCTTATTTAAACCTCTTTTACGTTTAAAGTAGAAGTCGGATTGTGGTTGTTGTTTTTTTGTTTCCACCATAAATTTAAAGAATACAGGTTGAGTCTCACTTATCCAGAATTACGAAATAAAAATACTCCAAAAACCAAAATCTTTTTTATGGGTGGCTGAGATACAAAGGGGTATCATAAAGTAATAATTATCATCTGGAAGTTATTATGGTATATTGATGAAATTTTGTCAGTGTCATCATTGATCCCTAAGTGCATGATACTGAGAAAATACAGTTCATTGTGTCCTTTTCTTTTTTGTTACAGGTTGTACCAGAAATGACTAAAGTGTAAGATGGAGAAGACTGAGGCTCGCAGCATGATAAAGTTCCTTCATTTGAAGGGTAATAATGCCCAGCAAATTCATGATGAAATGATGGTAATTTATGGAAACGATTGTGGAAATGATATAAGTAGTTGAAATTTAGTTTATTAAAGTTTATGTTTCTAATTCTGAAGGACATTGTTAAGTTATTTAACGATATGGCAATGTTATTGAAGATTTTTTTTAACAAGATTGGTAAATTCAAAGGGAAATTTGTTTAACTGACATGCATTCTTGATAGGAGTTGGCACATGCCTCCAGCATAATCTAACAGAAATGTAGTTTAAACATGTTACGTTCTAATTCTGTATTTAACTGAAAATATAAACCTCAATTGTAATTTTTAGACCAGATGAACAAAATACACTAGTTCTTCTTGTTCATGATGTTCAAGGATTGAATTGTCCCCACTGCTCAGTTCTGTTCTATCAATTTGGAATATTTACTATCCTCTCCCTTACTCCAAAAAGGCCTCTGAGCCCCTAAGGAGCTTTGAACAGAGAAGATCTGAGTCGTCACCACTCCAGCCTCAAAAATCAAGTAAAAAGCAGCTTGAAAGGCACGCCTCTCAGACTCCCTATGCAGAAGCATAGCCTGATTCCATTTTTTGCTTAACTATTTTTGACTCCCCAAAGAGCTTTCTATGGTTATCTTGAGAAGCGTATAGTGATATGCTATATGCATGGGACAATTAACAGGTAGGGACTGCAGCTATAGGGATTTCTCTGTCCAGAGACGTTTACCTTGCGTCATTTTGTGAATACCAGGTATTTTCCAAATCGCTTACACTCTTACATATTTTCACATTAATGTGTATGTTGTCTAGGCCTAATTGCCACAATTGTTCTTTAATAGAAGAAACTGTTCTTGGAATTCTGTGCTGAAGATAAAGATACAAAATGCCCAAGTAATGCTTAAAGGGATCAATGGCATGATAATTCATAAATGTATTTAATAGTATTTATTTCTATTATGAACATTGCTTAGATTCATAAATATGAAGAAAATTCAAACTAAATAAAAATGTTTCAATCATGGAATTCACCATTTTCAGTCATTTTCTCATTACCTCACTTTTAGGCCATTAAAAAGTTGCCTGTCAGGATTGTGGGCCTCAGCTCCCAATAACCAGGCGAATATCTTGGCGTGGCTAAACAAAAGACTTTATTCCAGGAATTGGAACAGAGGTTCCTCATCTGAGGTTTGTCTTAGCAGTGGAAATTTCCCCCTTGAACCCTGAGCTAAGAAGCCCATCATCCAACTGCCCCTTCTCCAGCTACAATTGCCCCCCCCCCCCCATCCAAATCAGTGACCTTCCATGTTCTCCCTTCCCTTCTAGTATTATCATTTAATCTTGCTAAAGGAGGAAGCACATCCCTGGTTTACAGCTGCCCAATCTGTTTGCAGGAAGAAGGGACCATAAACTTCCAGCTGTCTGTTAATGTCCGCTGGCCATTTGCCCCTCCCATTATCTTCTATAGCTAATATTTCCCTTGATACACCAGCATGTTATTCCAGCACTATAACATCATATATCGTGACAGAACCATGCACCTGGTTTTGATATTGCTTTTTTATGGGGGTATGTAAAATACTGGATATACTGTATACAGCTAGAAATAATAGTCTAAAAATTGACCAAAAAAATCTGAGTCGACTTATCCACAAGTCAGTGTCAGTACTGTGACTCTTGAAAAAATGAGACATTCCCTGGTGAAAGGCAAGAGCATAATCTGTCCTGGAGGCACTGTCCCCCTCTACTCTCTCATGCATCCAGCCTTTAATGTGAGCACAAACAGTGATGCTTGCTGGAATTTTGTAAGCTCTTTGGCATCATTTCCCTTTCCTTCATCCTTGAGATCCTTTGTTACATGCCCCTAGGTTATACCCTCAACTTATCCACAGGTCATATCAAAATCCATAATTTTGGCCCTAAAACTTCCCAACTTATATGAGATCGACTTGTAGATCGACAAGCTTGTTTTCTGCTGCTCCAGAGAACAGGACCTGGAACAATGGATGCAAGCTCCAGGAAAAGAAATTCCACCTCAACATTAGGAAGAACTTCCTGACAGTAAGGGCTGTTCCACAGTGGAACACACTCCTTCCTCGGAGTGTAGTGGAGTCTCCTTCCTTGGAGGTCTTTAAACAGAGGCTGGATGGCCATCTGTCAGGGATGCTTTGATTTGGATTTCCTGCATGGCAGGGGGTTGGACTGGATGGCCCATGCGGTCTCTTCCAATTCTATGACTCTATATATGGTAAAACAAATCTAAATCCAGTTTATTTCCAACTAGAATCAATAGAAATGATTTAAGTGTTGTTACCAAATTCCTTTTCTTTCAATGGGTCTCCTCTGGTTTAGCTAATAGTTGTTTTTGGACCAGAAGTAGCAATTTATACTTAATGAATTAATTTCTTCAGACATGATTTAAAAGTAGGTACAGTACTTGTTTGCTTTTAAAGTGCAACCACGTTTTTTGCTGTTTTGCAGCAGAATGAATGCAAATAGGGTATCTGAATTGGTTTTAAAAGGGCTTGTTCTGAGCTTTTTGCAGGCCATGAAGAAAACAAATTGATTGCCTTCTGAGAGGTGGGGATAACTACCTGCTTCCATAGCATTTACCACTGTTACCATCTGCAAAAGCCCTTCAAGAAGCTTCATAGATTCTGTTGGTAAAAGCCCTTCAAGAATTCAGGATGGTACCTATGACCTTTACTATGTAGCCTCTGCTTCAAGCTGCCTGATAACTAGGCATGTAGGTGAATTCAGCCTGGATCTAGTTGAAGATTTACCCCCTTTGCTGAAGAGTCTCAAATACAGGAACGGCTCCACACTCTCCTACTCTCATCTACTGAAAGCACCAGGTTCCTTGTAATCATTTGGGGACCCTTCGGATTTTGTGCCCACTTTCTTTTTACAGCACACTTGCTCTCGGATACATTGTTAGAATGGTATACAACAAACTTCAAGGCAAGGAAAACTATGTTCTCGTTTCCAGCAACAGGCATGAACAGAAATCTGGTCCTTTTGTCAGTAATGAGTGCAGTAGTGATCCTTTATAGTTTACATTTCACCTGTTGATAAGACTGCCCTGTTACAGGATTCGCGTAAGACTGTTCTGAATGTGTCTTGGAATTGTCTTACCTGTCTAAAAAGCACTGTAGTAGATGTAGCAACCAGTTAGGATGGAATACGGTTCAGAAAACAAAAGGCTGTCAAAGAGACATGGCACTCAAATACTGTAATGCTTTTTAAGGACTGCTGAGTATGCATTATCAGTGTAGTGCCAGGTCATGTGTGTGTACGCACAGAGAAAAAGCAAATGTGGCTAAATAAAAATGGTTAAGAAGCATGTGCTGTAGATACCATTTAGTCAATAGGAAGGTATGGGAAAGCCTTCTAACAGTAGTTACTTCCATAGGTACCTTTGAAGTATCTGAAATTTTTTGAGGAGGAAAATGGAATATAAGCCCATTTTGAAGAACCTTTCCCTCTCAGTAGGGCTAGAATCCATCCTAAGAAAAGCCAGAGTGTCTTTTCTCCCCAAGTCACCAGCCAAGAGCCTTTGCGTGTTAGCACATTTGTATTGTGGGGTTTCTTGTTTGCATATCAGAATTTCTCTTGGGGAGGTATCTGATCTGACCTTAATGCAGGGCTGGAAAAAAAAGTGTATTTCTGTCTTGAACCTACCTATGGCAGGTTCTCGTCTCTTCCTCCTGCATATGTTATGAGTATTCTGCTATGCTTTTTGTATATTTCAGTAAGTATGCTAGTTTCTGAGACGGCTATTATCAGGGTGTGCTCAGGCAGAAAACAGTCAGGATTGCAATTTAAAACACTTTCATATTTCAGAAATATTTATTCCCTGATCATGGCAACATTTTAAATGTGTCTAGAGAAATGTCCTGAGCATGCGTGGTAACACAAACTCCATAAACTTTGGTTGGTCATGTCATTCAGTCAAGAATTCATCTTTATTTTTGCCCCTTACCTGATTTGAAGATAGCTGATATGTTATAAAACTGCACTGTTTGGAAGGTGTTTCATGCACCGCTAAGACAGCAACTTTCTGTCAACCTCCAGTTTCAACGGTTCTGGGGTCAGGGATGCTTGTTAAAGCAAGCAGATTCACTTCTGGTTTATTGATATTTTCACAGTTGATTAACAACAAACAAAGGAAGACTTAAATACTGGAGTAGATGGATTTTGGTCTAGAAATGAGTAGTATATCTAAATTTCAAGTTAAAGCAATAGTGGGAACCATGTGGGTCATCCACATTTGTGCTGAGATTGCATTCTCCAGTTTTCCTCACCATTAGCTAGGACTGCCAGGAGTTCAACATAATCTGGAAGGCCACGAAATTGTCTCTGCAGTCTAAGGCCTATGAACATCTCAAAATCAACAGAACAGTTTTGGCTGCCCAAAACACTCAATGTATTTAGTACCTTTTAGGAAGGAAAGAGATGAAACCTGTTTGTTTGTATATTGTGTTATAACTAACAAGATTCTTTTGAACAGGAAAACCAAAGCATTCCTACATTTATCTATTCTGTTTTTACACTAATGGATCATAACTATAGCTCAGGTATACTGCATTCCGTGTGATACACATGACACACCACTAAGGGAAGAGTTCTCTTTAATTTAAAGATTCTCTATTACAGAAACAGAAGCATATTTGTAGTGAATCCTTATGAGCATTAACCTTGACATTGCATCTTGCCAAGAAACAGTGTTGCTCTAAGGGCTTTGAGTGTTACAGATACCGCTGCTGAAGGGGGGATTACTTTTCACTAGCACAGTGGAAGCTGTCTCAACAGTCCCTTTACAGGTGGGGCCCTGAAAGCCTTGCACAAATACACACCATTAGTATACTGTAACATTAAATTTGATGCAATTTAGTAATAAATGTTTTTTTAGAAAATTCTTCTACAGATTAATTGAAATATATTAAAAAGGATAACTAAAGTGTGAGTTAAGTGTTCTTTTTTTACTGGCAGATCAAATATGTTGATACGCTAATCTCAATCAGTGAACAAATTCATGCTAAAAATCTGATATTTCAAAGGCACTTATGGACTCTCCATGACTAGATGAAAACCAAGACAAAATTAGGACCAACAGTTAAAACAGTATATAATATAAAAATAACTTTTTGTTTACAATTTACAAAATGTATTACAATCTTCATCTCTGCCATCCTATTACTCTGGATGTGTGCCCAACGTATTTTTTTAAAAACAAAACATACTATTTACTAAAACATTAGGGCAAATAATTTACAAGGTACTTGAAAATTTAGGTCATGCAGAGATTTCTTACACCTTCTGTTAATACTTTATGATTTCAGCTTTATCAAATCATATACCTGCTTGCCCTGTGCATATACAAAATAAAGGGTACAGGATAACAAACTTTAGCAAAAAGTTGTCCATAAACTTAATTTGTCAAAAGTTTCACCATATCAATATGTCTAGAAACTGTGTAACAAGTTCAAAAGACATTAAGGCAATAATACTTGAAGTAACAAAATAAACCATATGTAATACTTTCTCCTAAGTGTGATAAGGCAGATTGATGGCCCCAGATTGCAATACTAGAATCCACTGCTGCAGATATTACTGTTTGTGTTGATGTATATAAGAGTGTACCATTGTGTATTTGTATGTACACTGTGTTAGTTACCCCCCTAAAAAAGCGTGGAAAACTATTGATCTAGTTCAGTGGCACTTGAATATTCCAGTATAACTTAATATGTGTCCATTTGTTCGTGCATCATGTCCATTCGGTAGGTGGCTCTCTTGGTCCTCTTGGTTTTCCACAGCGGTTACCAAAACCTAAATTAGTATTACATTTAGAAAGAGAAGAGTTAGAGAAGCATTCAGAAATATTACCAATTTAAATGCACCATAGCAAAATCACTGAACATATATAATTTCTAGCAGCATGTGCCATTTTCAAACTACCTAAGGCAGGCATGGGGGCAGGCTGTTTAAACTTTCATTTGTCATTGGTTGTTCATTCTTGGCTATGCTAGCAGGAGCTGATGGGAATGGCAGTCCAGTTTCTGGAAGGCCACACATTCTCCATTCCTGAATGGGGAACCTGGGGCCCTCTTCATGCTGGACCCAACTCCTGTCTTTACCAGCAAGTATAGCCAATGGTGGGGGCTGATAGCACCTACAGTCCAGCAACATCTGTAAGAACACAGGACTCCGATTGCAGTTCTGGACTACCCTAAGCACCTCCCTGAAAAGAGAAAAATGTAATCAAAACTTCCAGTCACTTCCTGTTTTGAAAAAGCACCTCTCTTGAGCCTAAAAAACCTGGAGAAAATATCCCTTACAGTCCCTACATTGTTGGAAGACTTGGGGACAAAAATGTGAGTTTTTTTGCAGTGGTAGAGGTGTACTCCATTAGTCCCGGGGGGGGGGGGGATGTGCCCTCCAGCCTCCCACATTGCCCTCCAATGTATTGTATGCATTGGGAAGCAGTGCACACAATACATTGGAACAGTAAATTGTAAGGCTTTTAATTCATAAAGCAAGCTAGTTATGTTGGGTATGTGAGAAGAGTCCCAAGTCACAGTAATTTTTAAAACCAAAGAAATGCTGTTGTAAATATTTGTTCTTTGTAGACTCTGATACGTACAGTACATTGTTCTACATATGGACTGTACAGAGCTCCTCTGAAAATTTCAGTGCTAAGTGTTTTGGCAGGAACCTTGCCCCACTGTACATGTCTAGACAGGATTCCCATTCTGCCACTCATTTCCTTTTTGTCCTTTGCATCTACAGTAACACATTCAGAACTGTTTGGCTTCAAATTGAAAGACTGCTGAACTGCTTCATTTTCTCCTTTTTCCATCTTTTTCTTCATGTTTTATATCTGTATTTACTGTTATCTTTTCTGCTCAATATCTTTACATTAACGTTAATAAAGTATGTGCATGCATCTAGACAAAGCAGGCAACTAGTACATCCAGATGTTGCTGAACTGTAATTACCATCATCCCTTACCATTAGTTATGTTGCATGGGCTCATGGGAGCTGCAGTCTGTCAACATATGGAGGGCCAGCCTGACTTAAGAGCTGTGAACCTGTTTTGTTGCATTAATCTAGCAAAAATTATATGATAAGCCTAGAATAATCAATGTTCCCTATTCTGTACTGTACTATAGTTTCTCCAAATATATTCTTGCTTATCTCCACTGAATTAATTACTAACTTTGTTGTTAACTGCCATCAAGTTAACCTCAACTTGTGGCAGACCCATGGACAAGAGGCCTCACTACAAATAAAGTAATAAATTATAATTTACCAATATCTGTAGTCTCAACTGGAACTTCTGAGACTGGGCTTCCTTTAGCAGTAGGGTTGGAAAAAGGAGGCTGAGGTATAGCATTTGCTTCTGATTTGTCTTCCATTTCAGTATGATCTGAGGGGGTAAAATGACCCATTGATGCAGAATGAGTTTTTGCAGTTATGAGGTCTAAAATCAGTATTGTTTTTCCTCTCAAATTCCAACACAATGGAATGCCCTTCCACCCGTTTCAGCCTTTTGTGCCACCCCTGGTTCTTTTCCAGCATTTCAGGGCTAATAATGAAGATGTCTGGAGGAATTTACAGCCCCTCTGTCAGAAGAGCCAAACTATCCCTTTGGATAGTTGCTCGAGTCTATTTGTCAAAACATAATTTTGTTAATACTTAGATTTGTTCTAAGCAATTTTGTTTGGAGTATTTCCAAGAGTTTTATGCACTCCAAGAAAAACAAGACCTCATGTCATAAAACTAAAAAGCAAATCTATTTCACTACCAAATGGAGATGTACATCTTAACTGCTACCACCCTGGCCTTGGAAGGAGAGGAAGAGAGGCAGGCAGAGCTCCTCCGTGCCTAGCTCCGGAGACAGATTGAAGGCCCTCCCTCCATTCCAACTGCCACCACACTGCAGTATGTGCCAGGCTCGATCCTCTTCCCCACTGCTACAGTATGTCCTCCTCCTTTTGTGTCATGTCTTTTTAGACTGTAAGCCTGAGGGCAGGGAACTGTCAAATTAA